>NW_010415036.1:0-9894 GCF_000710305.1 Buceros rhinoceros silvestris
ATACAAGGATTATATATATTATATATGTATTATTATATATAAGGATTTACCCCCTATATTTTAGCCTAAATATACACTGGACAGTAGCAATTTAATCTGCACTTAACAGCTAAATTATAATGAACTCTTGGATGGAAAGAATGTGAAGGTTTGTACCAGATAATCGAACTAAAACACTGTCCAGCTACTGCATGATAAACGCATGGAAACACCATGTGAACCCATGCAGTCAGAATACATGTGCATACAATATAACAAGAGAATGAAAAAAAAAGGGTATACAGGGTGAGTTCACTGGTCACATTACACTTTGTTATAACAACCCTCTCCTGAAATGCTTCTATGCATAAAATCCTGCATATTCAAAGCAGACCATGCTAAGGACTATTCCATTGCCATGGCAAACTCGAGGAATCTCTCTCACAGCCTGTGCCCTGATGTTGGATTCGCAACTATACAGAAGTGGAAGGATCATATTTTTGCAGCTGTGCAAAAGGAGGATCTCCACCATCTGTCAATAATAATGAGGTACTCATTTAGAGATAAAAGGGTCAAGAGTCAGAAGAGTCTGCTGTTACAGCTGTAAACACGTAAAAAAAAAAAGCATGGGGATGATATAATTTACTGCAGTACACGAGATTTTCAACTGGAAAAACAATTTACATGTTTAGTGCTTCAAGAACATGGAATAAAATTAAATGTAAGTTTTCTCTCTCTTCTTCTAAGTGTGCTCTGTGTATTAATATATTGGTGACCTAACACAGCAAGTGTGTTGGTATGTGAATCTTGTAGTCATGCCCATCATGACAAAAACTTAATTTAAGAGAAAGAAACCTCAAAAATTGGAGTCTCATAAGAACCTTAGAACAAAGAAATAAACGTATTTAATGCCTGACTGACTGTAGTCTTTGAGGCTACTGGAAGGTACTATGAAGAAAATAATTCTTGACAAAGCCATAAGAAGAGATTTTATAAATGAAAAACCAAAGAAGCTAGACTATATAGATCCAGTAAATGTTTGGTTGTTTCCTGAAAAAATGCTAGTTAGTTGCATTTACTTCAGAGAATTAGCAATGATTTAATGATAAAAATAATAGTAAGTTAAATGACAGAAGTAATAATAAAAATCTTACCTGCATGCTGTAGCTGACCGTAGTGGTTACAGATGCACTAGAATCTCTAAGCACTTGCAGACTGATTAAAGTTGTCTTCTTATGAGCCACAGCAAAACGAGATCCCACAGCAAAATATACTAAACCATGAGGAGCATCACTTTCAAGGACTGTTATAACAGCAAACCTTGCACTGCTGTTCAATGCAGCTCCTGTGCTTACAGCATACAGTTCAATAAAAAAATGTGTTTCAAATTCAGGTACCTGTAAATGAGGGATGATTTTTATATCACTTTAAGACCTGATAATTACTTTCAGCTTTAAAAAACATATGATTTTGTATGCACCACAGATTAGTTGTACTAACACCGCAAGCATGCTCATGAAATGTGCAATGAGTGAAGCATATCCTAAAAATATCACAAGAGGCACCACGTCATGTACAGTAATGAAATTTTATGTTTTCTCACATGGAACTTACTGCAGTCAGTTATAAGCAGATACTTATACATGACATGTATTGTGTCTGTAAATTTGCCACAATACATGACAGTAAAATCTCCAAGAGCTCCATATTCCAGATTATGGACCTAGATTATGGATTTACACCTTGTGAAGAATTTGCTCTTTCATTTTCTTTTTGGGTCACAAAAAGGCATGTACACACCTACGCACCCATGGAAAAACTGCTCAGAGGTCTAAGTATGCAGTTTTGAAACTGCAATTAATTAACTGACTATATTTGAGTACTGAACTCAGATAGAGTTCTGAAATACATGTTACATACTATCTTAGTGTTTAAACACTGACATGTTTATGCATGTTTTTACAAGCAAATCTCAGAGTCTTTGAACACTTAACTGAATTTTATTTTATTGCCTTTATTGAAAATCCCAAAGCTTAGAGATACTATCTGATAGACTTCTGTGAGCTTTAAGATACAGAGAAATGTGCCAGTCTGGAAACAAGGGATATTGAATTTTAGAGTTCATATGTCAAAGTGTCAGCCTAGTCAAAGCTACATTCTTAATGATTGAAAGTAAGGTAGCAACATTAAATTACATTAAGACATTCTGCCTCATCTTTAATTTTGTACATACGGTATAAACATAACGTGATCAGAAGTAGAAAGCTGATTACGAAGATTTTAGAGTCATTGAAAATGTTATTTGTACCAATTACATATACTCATGAAGAAGCAAACTCACAAAAAAAAAATTGTTCTTTACAAGACAATAGCATTACAGAAAAATGATGATCTTCGAAGAAAATTTTTTTGTCAGTAAACATAGCTTTTTGTTTCAGCTCTGGATTTTGGAAATCCTACCTTAATTCTAGGAAAGCAGGATTCAGCCCTTAGCTAAGGAAGGCAGTACAGCTGACTAAGTGAAACCTTTCGAAAGATAGAATATGTCATACAATATGCCATAAAAATGTAAAATATTTATTGAATGTATTTATTACTTCATCATTTCACAAAGTATTTGTTACTAATTTATAAGGAGAACTGGAAGAAGAATTAGGAAATATGTGGGGGGTTAAATAGTATATATTATTAATTGAGTTGTTAGGTAATTCTTTAAATGGAATAACCTTGACTAATTGATGATAGGCACAAATTTACTGGAATGCCATAGGGAATTTTAGCCTTCCATTACAGAGTGGCACACACTTGCGCTTCATGTGGTACAACTGCACGTCTCTGCAGCTGCGGCACTGCTGTCGTTAAATAATGATATCACTGCTCTGGACTAAACAGGTTCAAAATCCCAGTTTACTGAGTGACAAAGCCTATGTCCCAATCACATATATATTTTATTTACTGGGTTTGTAATGTAAAATTAACATCTGAAGATGACAAGGAAAATGGCCCTCTCACTTAACTAAGCGAATGCACCCTGTTCCTTAGTGGGAGATCACTATTTCCCACACCCTGTATCTTACATTATTTTCTAGAATGTAGTGGAAACCCTTCTCATCTTGTCCTTTTCCTTTCCCTCAGACCTCATAGCCTAGCTGTTAAGGTAAGTTATTGGAAAGTTTCAAACTCTCCGCTCTGAAAGAACGGCAAACACCAACCCTTCCTTTCTTAAGGGTCAGCCTTAACCATCAAGTGTTCACATGAAAATATTTTTTTTCTTCTCTTTTCAATAAAAATAACTGGATGCTGAGCTTTGTGTTAATCTAATGACATCAGCATTTCTGAGTGCCAGATGGGCCTCTCAAGGCTCTTAGGCTTAGGCATAACCAACTGACAAATGCCAAATGGCTTTAGAGGATGATGGCTGCTAAACTGAACTTCACTACTCACAGGCTGGCTGTGCACAGCAACAGATTTTTAGATGCTCAGAGATTCTTATGCAGCTTTATGATTGAGCAGCGTTTTAACAGATGATGGTGCTAAATTTAGGGATGTAAAATTATGCACAAGTTGCAATAAAAGTATTTTTGTTGAATGGGATGTTATTACTTACAGAGTGTGCTTTCCAGAAATGACCCCCTAGTGCTTTGATAGATGAAGAATTTACTGTGTGAAGGATGAGTCGAGTATATGAATATGCATGTTGCTGAAAGAATTCCATTCTTTTTTCTTATTGTTATATGAAAATCTGAGATCCACAACCCACTCTTCACACTAAACACTCATTGCCTTCTCAAATTTTTACCAATCACAATGGAAGTAGTGAAAGCCTGTAAATAAGCAAGGAACTGAGGAAACGAGGAACTAAGCAGATGTCAAGTTACCATCCTCAGACTGCATATCAGTTCCTCTGGATTGGAGTAGCTTTTCCCTAGATAAATTGCAATTCAATGTCATAGTGATGTATGTAAATGAGCTATAATTACTTACATTATCATGTTTTATTTCAATGGAGATATTGCATATTGTTTGACCTGCCATGCAGGTAGTGGCGCCCAGCACAGATACAAGTTCATTCTCCAAGTTTATGCCATCCTTCAGAAGGACAACAGCTGTTTTATTAAAGGTCACACGCCAAAAGATCTTCACATCTTCAAAAGCCCTATAAGCAAATGGAAAGAGAATACTTGAACTGAAGGAGGGTATAACTGTGTTAGGAAACACAAACCACAGAGGTAACATACTTTTAATGTTATTATTCAAAAGTTAACCACAAGGGAACAAACTGCTTTAAGATGAAAAGTTCTCTCTTTTTATTTGAACTGCTTCCTCTAAAATCTGTTTAGGATACCAAAAAGTAACACAGGAAGGGGAAAAAAAGCAATTACAGGCATTCAGACTATTCTCAATTTTTGTTTCACAAAACATGAGATTAAGCTGGGTAATAGACACTGGTGCTTGGAAGACAGGGATGTGGCCAAGTGATTTCCTTAATACTATAGTAACCATTTGCCTGGAAAGTCAGGCAGAATTTGTCTTTCCTATAAATTTAAGGAATTCAGGGTGCTTTAGCATATTTGTTTAAGGTACACATAAGTGTGCAACGTATTTATGTGTTAATTAGAAAAGACGGTGTGAGTGAAAGCATAAGCATAGTGCTGACACTTATGCAACTTCTTAATTGCTCATTTCAGTATTCATATCTACTTATATTAGACAGGGAGGTGAGAATTCGAGCTACACCTTTAGCAGTGCACATACTTTAGCTTATGTAAAACTTTCACACTTGCTGCCTTATGGTGTAGGTTGAAAAATATTTGGGGGTTTGGTTTCTACTTTAAAACAGTGCAATGACAAACCTAATCACATTCACATCTTAAAAGCCCATTTGGCAAATTCTGGGAAGTTATTGAAGGGGTTGAAAGGCAAAGATTTATTCTAAAACTCTGTGATAACCTCTTCCCCCAACAGCACGTTACAGCCTGACAACGTCAATCAGCCATTGCCTGCACCTGTTTGGTTGCCTTGAGACAATCAGCAGCACCTCTCTGTTTTCTGAGTCTTCGTCAAGTACAAGACTGCTTTGTACTTCTGGAATGAATCCCAAAATGCCATTCTGGAGATCACTTCCTATACAGCAAACAGTCCGTGACAATAATTAGCAAGAAAGTTAAGCTGAGACTGAATTATAAGTTCAATAATTGCAATACCCCCCAAAACTACATAACAAAAGCATCATGGGGATGCCTCAAGAAAATGTCTTTTAATATTTTTAGTCTTAATTTACACTCCATACGTATCTTCAGACGCTGGCATTGCTAAGTTTTATTTTAACTAGTAGAATAAGTATTTTTGAAAATAAATTCCTTATAGCAGTCCTGGCACCATTTTCAAACATAAGCTTGTATTTTCAGCAGCATTCAGCAAATGGACTGGAATCTGTGTCCCTTCAAGAGACTGAGGGTTATAGTTGTCCAGAGCAGAGTCAAAAGCCTTGCTTATATTGATCTTATTAGACACCACTTCAGCTGTGTTTACCACAACCCTTAAACCACATTATTTTCTAAACAGAAAGGGGCCTCAGTGCGCCCTAGAAGGACAGCACTGCTGCAGTAGGTTATGGGATAAAGATGGGCTTCCAAGGACATGACTTCGGCTTTCTTATTCATCTCACCCATAATGTTGTTGAACCCACTCATTTTCCCAGATGGTTACACCAGCATTCCTCCTGCATCTTTCCTTCAGTGTGTGGAATGAGGGAGCTGCAAAATACTGCATTGCTCTCATGGTAATGTAAATAACTTCAGCAAAACAGCAGTGGAGGAAAAAAACCACAGGGTTAATAAGGAGAAACTAATGTCTTCAGTGTTCCATTAAATCTAGCTTCTACAGGATTTCTTCTTAAGGGTGTTGATGGCTTCACTCAGCAACTGACAATTTTATCTACTTCTACCCAGGGCTTATTAAATGTCAATATATTCGTTGAAGATTTTGTTTATGCTCATGCACAAATATTTAAGCTGTGGTAACTTTCTATCTACAGAGTTAAATGCAGATACATGTTTTGACGTTTCTCCTTAGCATAAATTGCCCCTTGGTCTTACTTTACATACCCATTGTACTCAGGGTGTAACACCACAGCATGATAATGCACTTCTGTGGGATTAAATACCTGTTCAAATTGCAACTGCGCTTATGCACAAACTTCTTTGGTTGAGTTGCGCGTACAAACAACTCATGGTGAAGTCTAAAGACAGTGCACATGAAGGGAATGTATTTTCACAGAATCACAAATTTGTTCTGGTTGGAAGAGACCTTTAAGATCATTGAATACAATCATTCCCCCAGCACTGCCAGGTCACTACTGACCCCTGTCCCTCAGCACCACCTCCACACAGCTGGGAAACCCCTCCAGGGATGGGGACTCCACCACTGCCCTGAGCAGACTGGGCCAAGCCTGGCCAACCCTCTCTGTAAAGAAATCTTTCCTAATGTCCAATCTAAATCTCCCTGGGTGCAACTTGAGGCCTTTTCATCTTGTCCCATCACTTGTTCCTTGGGAGAAGAGATCAACACCCACCTCTCTCCAACATCCTGCCAGGGAGTTGTCAAGAGTGAGAAGGTGTCCCTTGAGCTTCCTTTTCTCCAGGCTAAGCCCCTGCCAGGTCCCTGGCAGCTGCTCCTCAGGGCACTTGCACTCCAGACCCTGCACCAGCTTCATTGCCCTTCTCTGGACAACCTCTCAATGTCCTTCTTGGAGTGACGGACCAATACTGAACCCAGGATTTGAGGGGCAGTCTGGTCAGTGCCCCATACAGGGGAGCAATCCCTGCCCTGGTCTACATCTACTTTCACTATATATTGGACCTTACATACAATTTTTTAAGTAGATTAAACCATTTCTAATCCCACCTTGTTTTAAAACTTAATCTACATTGCGGTTAAATTTGTTTTATATTCAGTTGGTAAGACTGCTAGATCTGTAAAAGCTAAGGGAATTTGGAGCTCTGACATCACTTTCTCACAGTGGCATGCAGTGACTGAAAGAAAACTTCTTCCCTGATGTCTGCATAAGCCCAGTCCTACTCTCCATCCCCAGAAGCAGAGGATGATGGCACTGCATAGGGCCACCACGGATATGAACTGCATAGTATCAAAGAATGAGAATGAAAACATTTTTTATACTTTGCACAAACCCCGTATAATGTAAAAATGACAAAATGACAAAGAATGCAGCATCTATAAGTTGGGCTACGTATATCTATATCTATCTATAGATACATGTTGCTAAGGGATGCATGGTGGGCTTGGTTTATCAAATGCTTCTGCAGATCTGAAAATCTGAGAATTCCTGCTTATTATGGAATAGAATTCCATTCTTTACCTGAAAAGTGCTATGAGAGCACAGAATTATTTACTGGTTATTTACTAATTTTGGGGGGGTGGGCATGGGGGGTGGCAAAATTACCTGTAATAATTACAGTTGCAAAAGCAGCAAATCCATGTTCATCCTTTCCTTCCACAATCTGAGCTCCACATTCAGGGTTCGAGAGGAAAACATAAAACATTTCCTGCCCTTCAGGCTCATCGTCATCAAAAATTTTTATGGACACCTTGCTTTCTCTTTCTCCATCCAGCAAAGTGAGAGAAATTGATTGTTCCTCAAAATCTTCTCCTTCCATTGCCCATGTGAAGTTTGATTTTCCATAAATATTTCCAAATGGATACAAATCCACTCCACTCTGTGCACTCAGTCCTCCAAAGGTTTTAACAGTTACTTCAATATCCCCAGTAAAACCCTTGGTCCTTCTGAGATGGAGTATCACTGTGTTGGGGGTACTGTTGTTTGCATCTTCTTCAACATACACAAACTCTGGCCCCAAACTCAGTATTCCATGGAGAATATCATTAGCTAGGATATTAACTGTTGCCACACTGAAAGCTGGATTCAAACGTGGACTCCAGGCAGGATTCACAGGGTGAACATCCAAAATCTCCACGGCAGTCAAGTTTACAAAAAAAAATTCCTCCATTTCAGACACAGCATCATCAATTATTGATATTTCTATCACAGCGGTTGTCTGAACCTGTAAAAATATAAGCTCTCCATTGTCGATGGGTATAAAGTCCTCTGGTGGTTTGGCACTTCCTGGAATGGTCTGATAGCTCAATTTAGTGAGATTACTCTGAAAACCAAATAATCTTTGGACATATAGTGTGACTGCCTGAACATCTTCCTCAACCAAAACAGATCTGGAGTTAAGAGCAAACTGGAAGATCCCCATTGGCTCTATTTCAGCTACCGTAAACCCTGATCTGAAACAGAAAGGATATCAAAGTTGAGACAGGAAATATCAAATATGAAACAATCAAGCAGAATAATTTCCAGTGAAACAATCAATGATATCTGTAAGAAAGCAGATTAAAAACCATATGTAACAACAGTAAAGGCAAGAAATAGCAACCATGCAAAGCAAGGTGTAAGGAGGTTCCCTGAAAAATGTTTTTGCAGGAATTGGATTGAATGGTCCTCCACAGGCTTAACGCATCCTGAGTCAGCACAAGAAACAGAGTAAAGGACAAATAAAATAAGGTCTTCCTGCGAAGAGACAGAGGCAAAGGGAAGTGTGATGTCTTTCTATTGTGGACACAGAGCAGAGAGATATATTACACTACAGCCGCTACTAGTACTACTATCCGAGTAATACCAGTCTTAACCCTTGAACAAACTTCCTGTTCCAAGGGAGAACGGAAGAGCAGAGGAGGAAGGGAAGTTATTTTAAAACTTACTTCGAAATACTAACTGCCCCCTCACAACATTACTCACTAATTCTTTCCAGATCTGAGCATTATTATCAATAACAATTCAAGCTCTAATTTGTTCATATTAAATGTATCCCCTTCTTATTAGAAAATAAGCATAGAGACTAAAACTCTTTGCTAAACCTTGGGACTTACTTATCTCTGGAACAATTATTCAGTGCTAGAGGCTACCAAATGGCACTTCAATAGCAGTGAGGGATTCTAGTAACAAACTAGACCCTTTCCACCAGTAAGAGAACCGAAACCTCTTCAAAGTAACTCTCAGCTTTACCTCTTGTGGGATGTAATCTTAAGTTTTCTAGGAAAGGTCATTTGTCAAGGTATTTGACTCACAGGGTAAATAGGTGCTCTGAGGACACCAGTCCACAGGACAGGCAAGCCCAAGAGAAGGGGTCAGTCTCAGGAATTTAGGTGGTCCATTCACTCCTTACTTCCCTGAGACTTGCCAGAGTTGTCACAACGTGGTGAAGCCAATACCTTTCTCCGTACGCAGTGTTACCATATGCCTGTTCTTTTAATATCAATTTAGCTATCAATGAGTAAGGAAGAATGAAAATAAAATAGTTTGAAGAACAGCTAACAGCTTAGCTAAGATAGGAAGCTACATTAAATGTCATGGTTTTGGTTTTAAGAATAATGAGGAGGATTTTAAAATAAATTAGGTATTTTTAGGGCATTTCTTGTTTCATTTTATGTATTTTAAATATTGTTTGTTTCCTAAGATCTTTCAAATATGGATTTTTAGGGACATTAATGAAAACTGTTAGAGTTGCTTTCATTCTTCAGTTTCCTGACTAAATCTGTTGATCTTACTTCTTCATTTTCTTTACTGCCTCCATCATTCTAGAAACATTCTAGGCACCTTGACCCCAGTGATACGAAACAGACTGGAAGTGGGGAAAAGCCTCAATTCTGATCAGGTCAGATCTGTAGTATTGACACTCATTTCCACATGAGATGAGACATACAAACTTATCACGGAACACACTACAACTTTATATTATAGTTTAATATAAATATTTGTGTAATTTTTCTTCATATATTTATATTCCTACTGGAATATATATTGTAGATCTTTTTAACATTTATATACTTATA
>NW_010415037.1:0-4729 GCF_000710305.1 Buceros rhinoceros silvestris
ATAGTTAATATATATTATGTTAATATATATAAAAATATAATTTAGTTATACTTTAGCTATTAAATACATAGAACTCTAAAAGCAAAATTTATGTGAAAGGCACAGATAGCTCAAGGTGAATTCATTCCGTTCTATATAAACTGCAGATAGAGTAAGTATTAAATAACATTTTCGTGTTCTGTTGTCTCACTGAGGTACCTACCTACTGCCTACTGAAGCATTTCATAATTAGAGATTATATCATCATTAGTTATTAAAATGGCTTGCACATTCTGGAGATGCAGCAAAGCAGCGCCTCTGACTCTTGTGTTATCTTTCTCCAGTTTAGGTGAGTCATTAATGTGAAGTTAAATCTACAACAGATTTGTCTAAAAAACTTCCATGAAAGCATTCAGAAAAGCCTCTAGCATGTACCTTGTCACTGGCCTTCTGTTTCTGGTTGCCCAATGCTCAGGACCTCTAAGCCATTTTGCAGTAGGTCAGTATCAGCCTTCATGTTTGTTCTGTAAGTACTCGTTATTCTCCATGTGTTGTGTTTTCTGCATTTCTTGTCTTTCCAGATGTCTCTGGACAACTTTTCTATGAGAACTCCTCCAGACAGGGTCTTTAGCACAGTTTATTAATCAGAGTAAGAAAATATTCCTACCAGGTTTTTAATTAAACAAGCTCAACCCTCCTGTTACACCACAGTCACACTTCAGGTGTGATCAGAAAGACCCTTGAGCAGGACTCAAGACCCTAGTGCACACATAGGCCCAAAATCAGTTTTTACATAGCACACCTGAGGAGACTACTGAACTGAAATAAATGAAGAAAAAAAAAAGAAGACAACTTCAGGACACTGCAACACAAAGCAGATGTCACGTTTTGTTAAAAACATCAAGAGATGAAAAATCAACAGAACCCTATTCTTCCAGTGGTTCATCAACCTGAGCGTAAAATGTGTGTCTAATTTACTTGTCTGGGTTCATATTCCAGCTATTAGATAGGATTTTCTCTGCTAGAATCATAGAGCCTCTTAGTAGCCAATATCTCTCCCCAAGGAGGTACCAAGATTTGATTTTTATTAGAATCTCCCATATTGTTCATACAGAGAAGATACAATCCTTCATTCTGTTTTTCTTGTTCCTGGATATATGATTTTGCTTTTGGCTGCATTACAACAATTTATCTGAATGAACTCACTTTATTGAGTGACGCAGACTGCACTATGCAGCTGCCTTATCTTCATCACTGCTCACTATCCCCCCACCATCCCAATCCTGTTATCATCTGTGCTTTTTATCTGAATTATAAGTAGCAGCAGCTGTAGTATCTCCCAGTAGTAGCTCTCCTTAACTTTTGCTCCTTACTTCGCTTTTTCCTGAGGTTTCCAGTTCTCGTGTGTTATCATAACAACTTCAAGAAAGACTAGCACGTCTGATACATGTTTCCCAAAATCATGTCTGAATTCCTGAGGGAGCATCTGCTTTAAGGTTACCAAACAGAAATACTGTCAGAAAGAGCCAAGCCTCCCCTGCTAACCCATTTCACTTGAATAATCCCACCAGAGCTGTGGTACTTCTCATTTCAGAAAGGCGTGTTTATGGGAGTTACGGGTTACAGAAGTAGATCCACAGTATATTTTGTTGACCTTGGAATATATCCCACCACTGATTTTATGTAAAATGCTCCCAAGTCCCACTTTTCCCACTACCCCCACTCTGTAAAAATTTTTTTCAGTAGGGGACATGGTAAGGAGATTGCTTCTCTCCTTGTTCCTGTGTGTCTGGTTGGGTTTTTTTGTTTTCTTTTTCCAATGAATTGTTTTGGAAATTTAAAAAGTAGCAACTAAGTAAACCCCAAAACTTGTAGGCATGGGACAGGGCAGACCACGGAATTTCCACAACACCAAGTAAGCTCAAGGAAAGGTTTAAAATATCATTCTTGCAAGTGATTTGCAAGAGGGTGGACAAATGCAAATATTTGATAAGTACTTATATTTTTCCCTAAGGTTTCAAACACAGTAATGAAACTGTAAGCCTGAAGAACTTGGAGCGTTCCCAGTACCAACTGGACACTCTTAACCTCTACTCTCTTAACTATATAAATGTGTAGCATATTTGCTGAGTAGATATTTATATGCACTTCCTGTTTCAATACTAGCTTTTTAGTTACTGGAAAAGAACCAGAAGCTCTCTATTCCCTTGGGAACTGTTTTCCATTAAAGAGGCTTTAGATAGACCATTTGTTTTTTCAGATTTGGAAAGAGAACCCAATGGAATGTGTATTTTGAGTATCTTTAGTCCTTTTACAATAACAGTCAAGGGCTAAATGGCTGGAAAGATTTGCAAATTTATTTTTTCTAATCTACCTCATGACACCTGATGATGCTTTGTGCCAATGGAACATGATTTCCTTAGACATGACTCTGACAGTTTTTTTTTCCTTGACCAGAAAAACAACTACAGTTGTTCCAAACGAGTAGCCCTACTGACAGTCTGCAAAAAAAAACAAAAAAAGGCCAACCATTGCATGAGTATGAAGTCTGCACGCATCCCTTCCTTCTTCCTAACAGCTGGGCTCTTTCAGGACAGGAGGGAAGTCTGCTAAAAGCTTCTGTTTAGGCTTCTTCTAGAAAAAAGAAAAGAATTCTATTTGACCACAGTTCCTCCAGCGCTTCTTATAAGCAAGCTTCCATGACATTATATTTTTTAAGAAACTTGATATGCATGATTATGCTGAGTAACAGGTTACCTTACCATTAGCATGTTCTGCCATGACAGAAATTAGAGGATATAGGACAACCAAGTACTAAGCAAAAGACTAGCCGCTGCTGCTTAGTATTGCCTGCGGCTTGCCAAAAATCAAGAATCATTGCAGAAAGTATTGAAAAGCTAAAAATCCTGGGAAGGATGGCAATGAATCAGCAATCTAAAATAACTTCGCTTGTATTGTTTTAAGAGAATATTCCAGATCACAGCATTCAGAAACTTTCTTGGGTGGCCAGGATTTCAAAGAATGATAAAATGAAGGAAAAGAGAGAAATTAAGATACGGGCTGGTGACTTAAGTGTCTCCATCTGGGCCAATATTCTGTCTTTGCTTTTTTGAGTACAGATCCAGAGTAAACTGAGTTTTAAAGCACGCATCTGGATTTCTACCAGCAAAAGCAAAAAAAGAATGCTTTTGGTGAGGTGTGACTTCTGAAAAACCCCGACTCCACACCCAAAATGCTGCTTCACTTTCACATGAAACGGGTTCATGATGGTAGTGGTATTGTCAGGAATAACAACACTACCTTCAGCTGGCTTGTAGGGGCAATTTGCACGCTGAAAAATCTGTACCAACCATATACGTCGTTCACCTCAGCCTGTGTGCTTTAGATTTTCTTTGTCCTGCACCACTGCGCAATTCCTCAACAACTAAGGAGGAGAAAAAATGTGAAGGAATGAAAGCCTCAGATACTATTCGTATATTTTTAGCTGAGTGCCAACAATGGAAGGTTCTGCATTTAGAGGAATTAGTCCAAACGACATTGCGAAACCAAAAATCAGTAAGCTGCTTCAAAAGTAAAGAAGTCAGTCGTGTCCTATGAAACCATAGCCACGTCTGTTTAAGTGTATGCAGCTAACTCTTTTCTCTCTGGAAGACCCACCTAACTTTATATCACTGCTTCATAGCACTACAGGCTTCACTCTTTCAGCACAATGTTGAAAACAACCTCATTGAACATGCACACTTCAGAAGTTACTGCAGCATGACAAGCTGCATAAATTCAGGGCTGATGAAAGATGCTGGATAGACAGGCCTGGAAGTGAAGTCCTTTTTTAACAAAAAGCTACAGCAGAGGGTACGCAATGCAGATTTCACCATGCTTCCCTAAAGACAAAACTAAATCCTGAGCTATAATCCACTAATGATTAGAATGACTACAAAGAGGTGCAGTAGAAGAATACATCTTGAGAACTCAGTTGAAAAGCATTTCCTGAACACTGCTGGAATATATTGCTTTGCATGTTTTAAATCACTGTGGAGTTGTCAGACAGCAACAACTTTTGGTAATTTCTCTGACACCAGCTGGATCTGACCTTACAATTCTGCATCACATTGTGTCATTCAGTCCCCAGAACTTCAAACCATGTAGTCTCATTCATCAGATGGCTCTCTAAAAATGAGCCTTCCACAAAGAGGTCAGGTACACAATTCAAAAGGAGTATCTAATTACAAGCTCCTGGTATGTTTGAATATCTTTTAGTTAGTCAATCCAATTAAATACTTTTCAAGATTGAGAGTCAACAGAAATAAAAAAAAACAGTGAAGATTCAATAAAGTCTTTGGCTAGTGAGAGTTCTTGATTCAAACATAGGGCCTCTCCATGAAGCAAAAAAAAAAAACAAAAAAACAGCTTCCACTTTATTGAACGTGCTATGCTTATGATTGATACTCCTGGACCTTAAGGAATTGATCCGGCTTTAGCTGAAGTCAGTACAATGAAGTACAAGAAAAATGCACCAGCCCTTGTGAAATGGCTTCAGCATAGCCCAGTTTCGCCCCCACTGCACAAACATTGAAAGTGAGAAGGTCGTCTGGTACTTACCTCATGACACAGAGAGAGCGCACCACGCCATGCAGCACTAGCTGAGTTTAAGGAGGATGGCAAAAGCTACTTTTTGTATCCTGTTAAAATCTCCCTGGAAGTAATGTCACCACTAACTTTGGATGACCCCATCCCTCACCCCCCACCCCCA
>NW_010415038.1:0-17968 GCF_000710305.1 Buceros rhinoceros silvestris
AGAGAAGACAGTCCTCAAAATACAGCCACAGAAAGTTCTCCACAGAAAACAGCATGATTAGCTCACAAATGTTTGTCCTGGTTAGCCCAGATACTCGTGTTTCTCAAATCTTCAGAGTATTTCCAATGGCAGTATTTGTGCATCCCATCATCTACCGCCCAGTGTTTCAGCAGACCTGATGAAGAACTGCAGCACAATAGCAAGTGAAAAGCTTTACACGGTGTTTTCCTCTTACTCTATTCTTTCTTTCTATTACTCCAAAATCTAGTTTATATGAACTGCACATGAAACTGAAGCAGCAAACATATCACTAGATTGTTAAAAGTGAAAACTTGAGCAAATCAGATAAAATGAGAAACTTCTTGTTTAACAGCAGCCTTGCTGGAGTCTTACAATTTGAGGCTTTGCTATTAACTACAAAGCTAATGATGCTAAAGCAAGAATTATGAAATTCTAAATACTGTTTCTGAAACTCAAAGTTTTATGTCCCACTTCAAGAAGACATCAATTTCTTTTGCTTCAAAATAGAAATGTCAAGCATATCTATATGCTTCCACAATGAAAACTTGCTGGAAACTACTAGATTTTTTCAACGGATACCAACTTTTCACCACTTTGTTAAATACTGCAGAAACACACCTCCCCCCCCCAATATTTTGTATCTCTTAGATGAGAGATGAGTCTTGACTCCCTATCCGTAAGGCACAAGTTACCGCTTTTGTCATTCTTGCAGAACTAAAACTGCCTGATGAAAAATGCTCAGTAGCATCACTAGCCCTCCGAAGGACTACTGACACTTCCACTTCAGGGATCCTCTATCTACTGCGTACCTCCAACACCCGTACAGAGTGGTACTCCGGCTTGCCCACCTGAGCTCTTAACAGACCACACTGAAACAGTCCTGCCCAAACGTGCTGCTTCTGAGTGCAGCACCTGCACCTCACGATCGTGATAATTCAGCTTCCTAACAGGTTCCCTTTGGATGACGTCTTCACACTGCAGCTTACACCACACTGTAATTCCAGGCAAGAGCAACACTAGCAGCAGAAATAATTTAGTTCCTAGATTTACCTGCTGAAGTAATTTCACCACTGTAGTCAAGCCATGATTCTATTTTTAGCAGCAACAAAATAACGACCTGCCAGTATCTCAAAGCCTGGAAGAAGCTCTTCATTTGACCTGATGTTGACAGGCAAGCTAATCAGGGCACGGTTAATACAGAATGGTAAGTGATAAGACAGCTTCCTCATACGTCGTCAGTATCTATGAATGTGTCTCACTTGTGTGGATGCAGGCCACAGACATCCTAGAACAGCTAAAAAAACCCCTGCCTTTTTACATTTTCTACCAAGGCAATAGCTGAAGCATCGCCATGAGTCACAGAGGTTGACTAGCTGGTGACAATCATGTGTTGAAATTATAAACGTCAAAAGGCTGTGATTCACTTAAATCAAGCGCCTGTGTTTAATTTATTTATATTAAGCTTCCACATTTCTGAGACATGGTTTCACCCAGCTGCTTCCCTAAGAGTGTAAATCACCATCAAAGTAGAGAGAGTAAATCTGCAGAACATAACTGGATGTAAATATGACGCACAGCAAACAACTGCAAAAGCACATAGACGGATTCATTGTTAAAGCTGCTCCAGCCTTGGAAACGTCTTCGCATTTTTCCACAGTTTATGCAGGAATTTATAATGTTGCAAGTATATAATTAGTATTCGATGTGATTAATTCGTACTGTGGGAAAATACAGAAAGAACTGACACAGAGCTTTGTGGATCTCCTTTCTCTCCACCCAAACTGCAATCAAGCACATGCCTATTTGACTCTCTGAACACAGTGCCAGAACTCGATTTTGTGAGCTGGGTTTTTTCTCCTCTGGCTGTCACACTGAATGTTTCATTTTTCAATGTCACACTATTTACCATACACATATTTTAGTCATATTTCACAGTATGGTTCTGGGGCTGGTTGGCTCATGGCTGCTTTGTACCTATTTTCCTTCATTCTATTTTTCATTTCTTTCTCACAAGGCTGTTTGCCGGGTCTTATTTGCCTATATTTGTAAAATAAGAACAAACAATTACTAGCCCTTTGAAAGGCACATAATACAGAGTTCTAGGGAGAAAAATTGCAGGTTTCATCTGCATGGTTGGAGAAGACTCAGTTTTGATTTCTACTCTGGATTTTGCTCTGAGCTGTGTGGCAGGATCAGACTTAAAAATCTTCAAAGTTTACTTTTTGTAATGCTGAAAACACGAAAAATAAACCTTTTTAGAGTTCGGTATAAAACAATAAATCAGTCCTCAGATTACTGCTGTGGGGCTCAAATTTGCTTGAAGAGTTCTGTGAACCTTAGCGAGATCTCATGGAAATTTAGCCTTTAATGATAGCTGAAGTCAATGCTTGGCATGGTTCCACATGTTTTAACATAAGGTTTACAAAGCTTTGGCAAGCGCATGGCTTCGCTGGTGTTCACTTACTTACCTGCTGCAATAATCAGGAGTCATACATTCCCCTGCATACTCAATTTCTGAATTTGGTGTGTATTTCACCATTTTAAAATTAAGTGAAAGCAGGGCGACAGAAAAAAGTGATATAAGGAATAAAGTACAGGAGAGGAAATTGTAGTTTTGATCCTACTCTGCCCAAAACTGCACTTCTCCTGAAAAGATGAGAAAATTAAATGCCTGGTGACTTACATATTTAAGTTGCATTCTCCAGCCTTGCATTTGGCTTTAAATTTGATGCAGACTCTGCTATGTTTACAGATAACTATGCTGTACAACTGAGCCCAGGGCAGAAACCTGAATTCAGAAACTAAAAAAAGGTGCTGGAAGCTGTGTTCCCTCGCCCGCACAGCACTGTGCCCAAGTTAACCACCATCACTAAGAGAAGAGCCCAGGAATCAGAGGCAGCCTAGTACCACACAGACCTTCTGCTTTCAAGACCCCAGTTAACAGCCTCCTCATGGCACTGCGCTTGTCCTGCCCCACAAAGGATCTCCCAGACAGACTGGACCCAGAGGTTTCTAATCATTTTACCCAACGGTTAAGGTATAAGGCTGCCTTTAAACTGTCCTGAGCTGCCACGTTCTTCTGCAGCACTGTATGATTCCCTAAAAAGAAGCATTCCGTACCTTTGAAATGGAAAAAATATGAATAAACTAATTATAGTATTATTACCAGCAAACTGTAATGCTAAATGTTATAGCACATTTTCAATTCTAATCACAACTTCCTAATAATAGTGTGGATTTTAATATAAAATAATCCCTAATTCTTTACTATCTAGGTTATTGCCTGCATTAGCTAAAAAGCCTATAGACCGTTGATTATATTAATAAGCTCATCAATTATCATACTGCTGCCACTCTGTAGTAACTATTTTTAACCAGGTTGAACATATTTATGGGTGTAAAAATTCTGACAGCAGAATATGACTCTTAACCATATTTGTTTGTATTTTTAGCCCACGTTTATCTGGCACTTGTTGGCCTCTGAGTTATATATCTGCATTAGTGGGGCAATAAATGTCCTTGTCCCAGTACTTACTCAGAAAAGGTATTTGGTCATGTACTCTCCCTTCTTCTCTTAAACTCAGTATATGGTACTGTATGGGGTTTTTTTTAAAGGTTATGCTTACTGCAAACTCTTCCTTCACCACAGAGGGAAAACTGACCTGGACACTCAGAATTTTTTTCTTCGTTTAGTGACAACAGCAGGCATAAGAGGTTTTCAAACCACAGTACACAAACCATTCTGGAGCATTAAAGGGTTGCTGCAAGCAGAGCAGCAGCACTCGGTCTTGCCTGGATGAGGAGCCAAGGCTTTGGGCACTCCTGCCCCGCTGTCTGCAGGCTGCAGCCGCTTGACCCCTCCTCAGCGCAGCAGCCCCATCCCGCACCCGCATGTGCTCCACTTGTGCTCTGGCAGCTGGCAGAGGCAAGGAGGGAGGCAGAGAGGAGCAGGGGGTCAGCTGGGGGACAGATGCTTCTCGGGGAGCACAAGGGGTGAGCTGCTCCTTGCCAGAGCTGGATGGGGTTGCAATGGGTATGGTGTGAGGGACCTGGTATGGGAAAAGAGAGGAACGGTGCACTCTGCCCGGGAACTGCTGCCGCCGCCTCTGCAGATGGTGGCTTTTGAGCAAAACTGGCATCTGCAAACCCTTGACATGCAGCTCTCCAGCTGAGGACACAGAATTGTTCTTGACAAAGGAAACTGCCAGCCATTGCCCCTTGGGGGGAAGCAAACTAAATGCTTCCTCATATTTGTGTGAGCCGATAGAGCTTTGTAAGAGATTTATTTTCTCCAGGTACGTTACATAAAGACATGCTTTAGAGAAGCTGGTACAAAGCCACCACTACTTAAATATTCATAGAAAAGGGAACTAATGGGGGGCTTACTGGGAAGAGAGTATAAAGGGAAGGTCTGATAGTAGGGGAGAACAGATCTACAGAGTGACATTTAATAAATAACTGCTATGGTCCCACGTGAGTTAATAAAATTGCAGACTAATTTCACCACATCCCCTCAACTTGCCCTTCAACAACTGCATGGTCAAGACAGTGTATACAAACAGAGAGGTCAGCATTTGCTAATGACCGCAAAAAGCTTCCTCGCTGCAGTGTTGCAGACAGACTGTAGTTACCAGATTTGAGCGCTGAGTCACGGACTATACCCTTCCCTACATGTGTAAGACATTAAGTGTTCATCACAGAAACTTAAATAAATTAAATCATTCCATTGCAAATGACAAAAAGGGAACTTTCAAGTTGTGCAGCTATTATTCAGAGATATGGAAGCAATAAAGTTAAGGTTCCACATGCGTCCCCAGCTCTGTGCTTTGGTCTGCGTGTAGAGTGGTTATTAATTCCACAAACCACTAATAGTTTTTTTTCCCTAAAAAGACCAGAATAATACTTATTCGCATACAGCCTATAAATTCTCTAGAAAGACAGCTTTACTTTTATTTAAATAGTCCAATCTTCTCTTTGCTGACACATTTTTATGCAATAAGATCTTTTTCCTGTATTTCCACATTTTGACATTCAAATCACATCTCTCTCCACGGGGCCCCACGGACAATCCTCACCTCTAAGAATCTAACGAGGCTACAAAGGGCTTTCTCAATGGATGGATCCCTCTGAGCTTTCCTATCAATTCACAGCATTTCACATACCCCAGAAAATACTCCGATAAATCTAAGTCTAACTTAACTGAATGTGCAGGAGGTCTTTATGTGCCTATAATTTTTCATCACTACTCAGTCTTGTTATTCACAGGCTGTTGCAGGTTACTCACAAAACATATATTGTGTATTTTTCAAGCAAGGGACTTCCATTGACTCTGGCTGGCATACAAGTAGTTTACAGTACGCAGAAGCTATCTCACATATACATTTAAAGATGCTATAAAAATACTTGATGCTATATGGAAAACAGCAGTAAAATCACATAATTAAAGGCTATGTCAAATGCCCACAAAAGAGAACTGATTCAGTCTTACGAATAAAAGAGGACATATTTATCTCTACCACTGACGTTTTCAACATCTGAGGGCTTTTTTTGTCCAATGTTACCTTCATCACAACAAATTTCTTTTGGTTTTCCTTTTCTTGTGAGATAAGCAAGTTTGTGAGACCTTTTCTTATGGAATTTTGAGTGATCATTAAAAAGAAACAAAACCAAACAGAATATAGAAACATTTCTCTAGAAACAAGTGGCCACCATATTCCACATAGTTTGAAAGATGCAGAAAAGAGTGATTCTTGTACAAATATTCAGAACTTCACTGTATTTCTTTGGAAGATGTAGATTTTATTGGAAGAAAATAATATTTTAACTGTGTATCCATTTGAGGTGCAATGCTTCATTTTATGAGGTAAAACAAAGAAATTCAAATGTACTATATGCAGGCCTATGTCTGTATTATGCCCTGTGCAGATACAGTTATGTTACGTCGAAGATTGTAGGGATTATGGTTTCACTTTTCCAGTATTATCTCGAATTACTTGAGCATTGTCAGACTTATTCTTCATCAACTCCCTGGCTAAGAAAATCCCGAAAGATGCAAATTGGGGGATAGGCAACTACAGACAGACAACTCACAAGGAAATGTCATGACAGCTGCAGGTGAGAGGGTGCCAGTGGAAAAACCTGAAGAGACAAGAAGTTCAAGAGCTTCCTACTGCATCTGGTACAGAAAAATACAAAGGTGACGAACTTTGTAGAATAAGAACAAAATACGGGTTTAGAGCTTCTTGCACAATAAGCTGTTGTGAAATCAGAAACACGATGAATCACATGCCAGAAGTTTGTGAATTCCACCCAAAGAAAAAAATGAGACGTAGCACAACATAGCCATGCAAGAGACCTGTGACAAAAAAATTGTCTAGGGACAGCTTTGAAATATTTATAAACAAGTGTAACATTGCAGAGGAGGGAAGGAAATACTATAAACAATAGGGTCATATTGTAACGTTAATTAAAAAAAAAAAAGGCAGCAAAATAGTTCAAATACCAAAGGAACGTCTTTAAAGGAGCTTTGGGGTGGGAGGGCACAGTTGGTTTTTTAAACAATTATAAATACTCTCAAATTCGTACTGGGATGAGACAAGAGCGGCATCTAGTGGCTGGCAGGGCTACGGTACCTACTGCCACGGAGCAGCCGGGATATGTTCCAGACCTGCTTTTTTGCAGTATTCAATACCATCAGCTAAGTGTCATTGAGTATCTGGCGAGTAACCTGCGAGCAAAACTTGGGGGGAAAAAAGTTAATGTGTAAAGGAATCACTAAAAAGATATTATTCTCTGTTTATCTGCGCTTTGTTAGCAACTTCTCTTAGAAGCAGATAGGATATTTTTTTTCTAAATTGGGAAGAAGAAATCACACAGTCTCAGAAAACAGTTAGTATAGCTATAGGACTAACAGTGGTCTCGCCTCTACGTACACACTCACTCAGCTGCCCAGGACTTCCAACTATAAAGAATAACAACAGGGCACTTTCAAACACAATAAACATGTTTGGGGATATTTTCCAAAATTTACATAATACCCTTTATGAGTTGCATATTTTTACTGAGAAAATACTGGAAGGAAGTTCCCCAACTGGGAATTTGGGAAATTCCTCATGAGAGAAGATGGTGTTTTTGCAGGAACAAATTTCTTGAGAGTCATTCAGATCCCCTGGGGCAAGATCACTTTGTTTGCCGAGGAAAGGGCACGGTATTATGGCATTAGGGAGACTTGCTGAGTTCTTGATCCAGGTTCCATTTAAATGACGACTTAGTAATCATTTTGCAGTTGGAAAAATCTAACATCGTCTGTGTGTAACTAATTAGGAACTCATGATTTTTAAATTAAAGAAATACGTAGAGGTTTCTTTTGCAATGTAGGGCTGAGCTGAGACACAGCACTAGAGCATTAATTTTACTTCACAGTTCAAAAATTGTTCCTCTACAACAGCAAGTAAACAAAAAAATTGTGTATTATATTATATTTCAAAATTAGTGTGAGATACCTGATTCTTCAAATATCACCACTGAAAAGGCCAGTTAACTAACCCAATCTGCTTTCTATTTGCGGTTCTTATCTTCCTGAATCTGTTCTCTAAAAATAATTTCTCTAATAATCCCTGCACACAGTAGCCACACAAGCAGAAGTACAAATTAATTTATATTACTATTTATGACCAGGATGGCAATGAAAGTGAATGTTACCAATGTTGTTATTACTATCAATGGTTCAGAAGAGCATGCAAGGAAGATCAGAATTGCAATCAGCGTCATTAAACTGATATTTATATTTAACATGTATTTAACAGAATGGAAGTGTTGAATGTTAATACACATGATGAAATTCAAATAATTTAATTTATGTAACATGGAATAAATACAATATCTGTGTGGTGGCAATTCATTGCTTTGGAGTACAACTTACAAAAATGTCTCTATACTTCCAAACTGGCTCTTTTTATTTTCAGTTTTCAGATTTTAAACTGAAATGTAAAGCTAAAATTTCAGTTTTAAAACTGAAATACGAAATTGTTGCACAGATTTTTAGGAAGTACTTCAATTCTGCCAAACATTGACATTCACCAAGTCCAAACAGCAGTTTGGGGGTTTTTTCCTCTAAGTTTTTGGTTAAGAAAGCACACATTGGCTTACAGTGGCTGATAATGTGAAAGCTTGAATTTAAATCCCTGGAAAGTAAAGGATTTTGAAAGTGAGGAGAGTGTAACCCTTCTCCATTTCCTAGTGTTTCGATAATACAGCTGCCGACTTACGACACAACACAACACAACACAACAAATCAGATTTGCTGGCACAGCTCACCAGGACTGTAAGCTTTAAGTGCCACTGTCACGGTCAAGGTTCCCGTACCTGTCCTTTGGGTAGAAGACAACAGAAGTACGCCTTTCTGACACACTCACAAAATTAAAAAATTGAAGTAGCTTTTAAAAATGTATTTATTTTTCCCCAGGCAGGCCATCCATGCATGCTAGATCACTCATCAGATCTTCCCTGTAACCTTTTGGTTAGGACAGGTCCTATGTCCAAGAGTTGAAGGACAGCCAAGAGGCAATTGAACTGCACTGTTTATCTGTGTAAAGGGCACGCAGGAGTTTGAGTCGCAGAAGAGGACGCAGAAGTGCTAAGCGGTGTGACAAATGCACATGCAATCGTGTGCATCCCTGCTGTACGGTCTTCCATCTCCCCGCAAGGGAAGAGGTTTGTGCAGATAGGCAGGGGACAGCAGTAAATAACTGGATAATACTGATCATGGAGACAAGCAGCACTTTCAGATCATCAGCCGCCTTACTGACCATCGAACATTTGGGGAGGTGGGGGAGGGAAGAAGCAGCAGATCATCTTTGTTGGAAAAACGTGATCAAAAAGCGAGAAAAAAAATGTATTTCAAGTGAAGCATTTGAAATGTAAAAACAGCCAGCTCCCATCTGTAATCACCCGTGAAACCCAGAAACAATGACTACACCCATCTCCAGCAGCGCTGCCTCTTGCCAACTCCACTAAGCCGAAGGAACCGACCATCTGCAGAGAGGTGTAGATACCTGCCCCCGATGTGTGAATGACCGCATTTGTTGAAGAGGTGGAGACATGTTTTTAGTTAATGCAAGACAGTTCAACTGGTAAAACGTTACTAAATCAATTGTATATCGATATACATTCTTGTACCACAGCAGTTACAGTTCCACGTGTAGGGTAACAATAATGGAAAACAGAACTTGCCATTATGTATCATTAAAGTATAATCAATTACAGCAATCTGTTAGTGCTTGCTGTCAGAGAACTAAACACGAGGCAACAACCAACGTATATGTGCAGATAATAAATGGAAATTATTTTTAAAACAAGGTGATTGGGTTGAAAACAGTTTTAAAGATAAACTTTAACAGATTTCCTGACCTCATTTTATTAATGCAAAAGTCAAAATAAGACAGAACTGCTGACTTTTTATTCTAAGAATGGAATATGAAAGTTCCTATTTAATCTGGGCCTGGAACAGACGTTTTCCAGCCAACATCCACGGCTGCATTTGCTGTATTCATCACTATGTATTTGTGTGTACATATACAATGATGTCACTGTTTATGGCACTATAAAGTCCAATTCAAAAACCACAGTTTTTTACTGGAGTTCCTTACCCACAGGCTGAGCTGCAGTGCTCAAATTCACGAGCTAGCACAGGCACGCCTGGGCACCCGAGGAGCTGAGCAGCCCTGGTGAAAGCTAACGCGGCCACCAGCCAATCCTCAGCGGTGCACCAGAAGATTTGTCCCTGCAGAAATGCTTTGTACTTCTGGAGAGCTGACCTGCAGTGGGAAAAGAACCAGCAAGACAACGGAACGGTTTTGTATCCTGTAGATCCCCTCCTTGTGTCCCTGCAGATTTACCCTGACACAGCAGGATCACTCCTGGTTTACACAAGCACCGTGGGTACCAGTCACCTCAGTACAACCAAAGCGAATCACTTGAAACACTTTGGACTTGACAACAATCCCACTTCCCAGTTCTGCCTTCTCACAGGTGAAGGAAAAACAGGAAGATGAGGGGAAAACCTGTGTTGGAATAGGTTAAAGGAAAGGACTGACTCTTGAAACGTTAGGGGTGGGAGGAAAAAAAGCTCACCAGTGGATGGGACAAAAGCTACCAAGGCTGGAAAGCTCTCACTCCAACCAGTCCCGAGTGCTGCTGAAAAGCATTGCCTGTCGATTGAAGAGAAAGCAAGCAACATGTAAAACCTGCATTGCCAGTGTCACAGGGGTCCTTGTTTGAAACGGCTCCGTCTCCACCTTCACTGCCTTCTTGCGGCACAATCTCCCTAATTACCATTCCGTTTCTCCGCAAGCCCAGCAATCTTCACTCAAGAGGAACACTGCTGCTGCCAGTGTGTAGAAAGGTCAAGGGCGAGGACATGATTTGGAGGAAATATATAGCAAGATACTTACAAGAGACCACAAGGAATTTAAAAAAAAAACAAGAAAACCAAACAACCCCCCCCCCAAACCCCTTAATTTGAATGAAAAAAAATTAATATTATTTATCTATGAGGATAATTGTGGATGCTCATTGGGCTGCTATGTTATGGAATTCAGTGAAGAACTTGGACTAAAAATTATGAGCATTTTTGGGATTCAAGTATTTTTATAGTACATACTACACACATCCTTATATTCTGAATTTCAATTAATCTTTAAGAGCTTTCCTATTCTATAACCTGTAATAGATCCCAATGAATATAGACCTCATAAAACTGCAGAAAATTGCAATTCTGAGAGATGGAATGCAGTAGAGAAAAAGAGCAGGTATAGCAATTGAGTAATTTTTCATATCCACACAATCTTATATTTCATCTTCTTACTATGCCTTTTCATACCACTGACACTTTACAGGTAGTTAAAAGCCTAGAAATTTCTAGAAGGATTTTTTCTAGAAGAACTTCAACAGCCATTTACCTGCATGGAAGTTTCAGTAAAAACGGGGACAATTTTCAAAAGGCAACACCGGATTTACCCCTTCACTGAGAGGTGCTTCACTGTGAACATCCCGACCTCTGTCACTAACCAGTGACACCACCACAGTAACGCTTCCCCGGACTAGTAATTTCCTAAGTGTCTACAGGAACCCGCTGGATACCTGGCTACTACTACTTGAATGCCCTAGAAGGCACGAGGCTTGTGTTGGGGAAAGATTCGCAGGGATCTGAAGTGGAACACAGTCTTACGAAAAATAGTATGTAACTTGCTATGAAAGATCCTCATGCCAACAGCCTGAGCACAGGCAAAAATGTCCAGGGCTGCCACTATGTTGCCAAGGGCAAGCGAGGGCAGATGAGTTAGGGTAGCACACAATGTCACAGCGCGGGTCCCCAGCCTGCCTCCACAGCCTGCTGCTGCTGCTGCTGCCTTAGGGGCAGAATTTCAAGTAGGAGAGGGGTGCATGGAGCCATGCACCCTGGTAAGCAGGGAAGTGTGATATGAAGGAGAGAAGACAATGGCAGAACAGTTTGGAACTGCACTAGGGTGGCAAGGTCTACTGGCAGGCTGAGGAGAAAGCCTTGGACAGCCCTTGAAGCCTCTAAGACCTTCCACAACCTTTTGCAACCTCAGATGACCTCGGTCCAGACCATCTTACCTCATAACACTTCCAGACACCCTTTCCAAAAATCACACACTCAGCACAAGCTCCCACAGCCCTAGAAATTGCACCAGATCCCTCGTCTTGCTGCCAACCAGCTGGCGTTTGCCAACCCTACACCCAAAACCTCCACTGTCCCTTCCAACACAACAAAGCCCAGCTCAAGTCCTTTGCAGCAAAATTTCGGTTTGCATATGATGCTGAAAGCTCGAGGAGATTCTGTCAGCAGGACCTTGACACAAAGCGCAGAATATCCACTAAATTGTTCACTAGTATCTTTCATAGGCACATTTTGGACCCACAGTAATAGTTCTCTGAGCACATGCTCCTCATTTTGAACAGCTAATGGGACACAGAATAAGATCTCAAGTCCTTTTTTTTACATCTAAATTAAACAGTCCAGAAGTTTTTGCTACATAGCTGTTAGTTTAAATCTGAAATATGAAACGCATAAAATGTAACATTAAATCAAATTACTGTTATTGTAATGTTGCCTTTTTTTTAAAATGAGCCACAAACAAACACTTATTTAAACTTGGCCTCTATAATTTTTCAAGGAACACACCATCGCTTTTTCCAAGCTTTTCCCATAGGCAAGTACATCTTCTATTTCTTAGGTCATCTGTTTGTTTATTTATCCACTGCACTGCTGCAATACCCCATGGCCTGATATTAGACATCGTCGTTTCACCAGGAGGTTTTTTGTTGGGTTTGGGGGTGTTTTTTTAAACAAGACATATCCCACAATATGACCCACAAAGCCAGTGATAAAAAAGTGCACATTAGGCAACGTACATACGGTTGAAACACAGAACTGTCAACAAAATTATTAAAACATAAAGATTAAACTACACATGCTTATAAACTTGCATAATTATTTCATACTATCGGTCATGGTCAAACCATATTAGTATTTAGAGTACAGCTCAGAAGACTGTACTTCTAAGTCTGAAGTTTTTACGCATCATCATAGAATTGTCGTATTTTGAAATTTTCAATGTTTATGTTAAAAAGACCTGAAAGCCATTAACTGTGGCCCTTGACATTGATCTATCCATTGTGTTTTGTGCTATTACCTATTACTCGTGCAACAATAACGGCTTTTATTTCTCAAAATAATTTTTAAAAAAATCTGATTTTAAAACTCATCAGTGACTATTTCAGAAGCAGAAGCTTTCAACTAACCATTAAACACACAAGTGTATTTTTGTGATAAAACCCCAAAGCTCACTGAATTTAGACAAATCCTGTATATTATGAATCGACCAACCACATGATTGATGAAATGATCCATGAAAACAGAGGCAGAGGCAAAATAATCTACTTGAACCCAGAACATTTTCAGACAGTAATCATTACCAGCTTTAATTAACTTCAGTACAAAAGTGGGGGCTCCTTCTGTTTCAAGTTAATGAAGCTCGAACACAGACACTACCATTAGAGGCAAAGCATAAGTCTAAAGCAAGTTGTATCTTAGGAAATAATGAGCGTGGTATTATAATTTTGTAGTCAGCAACTATGTGAGATTCAGAAACAAACAATACACGTAACTGAAATGTTAAGCTGATTTTCCCTCAGTATCTTTCTTATAGGCTAATGTCAAAAAACTCTCTGCCCCCCCCAATAAGCAGTATGTGCGCTACCCTGGAGATATTTCCACTATGAGCATATAAGATTTACTCACTTTCATACTGCATAAGTCAGAAATGTGACCTCATCTACATCTGTGAACTGCTTAATGACTTCTATCTTGCCTTTCTCATATATATTTGTTAAATCTTTATCTAGTACACTGTTACTTCCATTTAAAATTCCTGTTGCGTAGCAAAAAAAGCTGCTCTACCACAAAAATCAGTATCTTTCTTATAGGCTAATGTCAAAAAACTCTCTGCCCCCCCCAATAAGCAGTATGTGCGCTACCCTGGAGATATTTCCACTATGAGCATATAAGATTTACTCACTTTCATACTGCATAAGTCAGAAATGTGACCTCATCTACATCTGTGAACTGCTTAATGACTTCTGTCTTGCCTTTCTCATATATATTTGTTAAATCTTTATCTAGTACACTTACTTCCATTTAAAATTCCTGTTGTGTAGCAAAAAAAGCTGCTCTACCACAAAAATGAATAAACCTAGATTACTTCCACCCTTTTCGATAATTTGCCTATTCCTAAATACCGGTTTGGAAGAATATATGGGCTTTAACTTAATCTCATCACCAAGCACCTCAAAAAAAAAAAAAAAAAAAAGGCACAAAACCAGAAAAGATGGTCTGCTATTTATTTCTCCCATTTATAGTTTATTAAACCTAAAGATAATAGGAAAAAGGTGGAAAAAAGCAGAGCATGTCTGGGCTGCAGTATCAGATATCACTGCTTATTACTGGCTATCTGCCTAGTAATCATAAATCCATAGGGTAATATTCTAAAATCTTTTGCCTTTCAGGTAGGTGTGAGCCAAAAAGAAAAAAAGTTTAATTTTCTACGAAGAGCAGAAAACAGCAAGCACAGCACAACCGGGTACCAGGATGCATAAATATTCCTGATTACAAACCCCTTCCCATAAAGCAAACAGGAAGAGTTTGAAGCTAACAGTGCGTACATCATGCAAAAGGTATCTCTGTCCCAGAAGATAGATATCACATAGACTATGAATGAACTGCTCCAATAAATTATATTATTCCTCAGAGGGGAAAGGAGAGCAATGTTATAAACAGTGACTTCAGAAAAGTGAGAACAATAGGGCATTGAATTTTGCAAGAGTGAATTAAGGATTTTTTTCCTGGAGGAGAGCTCAGTATCACTGACCAATGAGCCTTATAAATACACACATTAACTCCAGCTCTGCCTGCTCCTCTAAGTGCCTCAGCATCGCATCTTGTCAACGTATCAGAAACTAAATGTAGAGACCAAATACATACAGAATTAAATAGAAGTTTCAGATAGATCCTTTAAAATATACTTTCCAGACAGCTCAGAAAGCATGTGATTCTGGCAAAGCACGCACCTCAGCCTCACAGCTTTAATGGTAGCCTGGGCTGTGTAACTGGTGTAGAAGTCTTAACGAATCAGAAAACACGAATCCCTGTACATCACTTCCTCCCTGTGCTGTCTTACACGTCCTGAATATCCACGGATAAAGGGAAGCTAAGGCAGAGCAGCATTTTTCAAAATGAATCTTGACAGTATCAAACTCCTCCGAATTGTCATTTGCCTTTGGCATCACTTAAAGTGGCTCTCCTTGGTTTAAGTCGTTCACTGAGATCTTGACAGGACTAACAGAGTGTTCAAGTAAATCCGACTCCCAGGGCGAAACTGCTCAGTCGCGGGTAAGGCTGCTGCTAGCCCGGTAAAAGGCACAGGGCTCAGAGCTCGAGCCACTGAGGAGCTCACCCTTTCTGCAGCAGAAAATTAAAAGCTAATCAGAAAGTGTTTTGAGAAGGTGACAAGCTCTCTTCTTTTCTGAGAGGGATGGTCACTAATTTCTAGGCCAAGCAAGTCAAATTTAACTGCCCACTATAAAACGATTTTTATTCCTAAATTCCCGTTACCTTTCACCAATAGGACAAACATTAAGCGTTGCCAACTCTAACTTCATCTTGCATGGTCATTGCTACTTTTCTCTGGCTCTTTAGCTGCCTTCTTGGTTAATTAGAGTTGGAAATTGATAGTCCCATAAACACCTACTAGCGATATGTTTTTAAACGCACCATCTCTGTCTGCTCTGACAATGGTAAGACCAGTTCCTCTGAGTTTTACGGCAATCTCAAGGAGCATGTTTTTCAATGACATTGTGATATTTTAACTCATCCCCATGCAGCATTCCTCCCTCACCCCCTGTGCATACTTGTTTCGCTAAACTTCTCTGAAACCCATTTTTAAACCTGTTTGAATGTTGCGCACTCTTATTCTCTCGCTGAAGGTTTCCTTTGTTTTATAATGAAGCTTATGTCAGGCAGCTGCTATAATTGCCAAATCTGACACAGAAGAGGATGGAGGAAAAAGGTTTTTGCCTTTTTTTAAGTAGCTGAAAATGGTTTCTCCATTTTAGCCTCACTATAAGCAAAAGTAATGGCTTTAAAGAGACTTGCAGAAAGATTACTGTCACAGAGATATTAACACTTAGCAGCTTCGCCTTTACACATTATTTAGCTATTTCTCCTTCTCCAGTCTTCTTTCCTACACTTCACAGTCTTCTGACACCTAACCTTGCACTGCCCTGTTTCTGCTTTTTTCTGCATATCTTCCACCTTTTCCTTTCACAAACCTCAGTTTCCCCTTGCTTCGTTTAACTCTTACATCCCTGCCCCAACCAGTGGATCTGGCATCCAGGAGGTGCTCCTCTTCCCAAACCACCGTCTGCTTTGAAGTGCAGGGACAGTCACAGACTTCTCAGTTATGACTTGTGGCATGCATGGATCGCACGCTAGTTTGACAGCGTGCAAAGGCAATCACGCGGGCAGAAGCTATTCTGGTTTGACGTTTTTGGAAGGAATGCGTGGCGTTTTGAAAGAGGAGATTTTTTTGAAGCCTCAAGTGAAGTCCTTGCGAGTTTACACTCACTAGCAGCTTGCTATGACAAATTTCAATCGAATATTAAGGCTGTAGCATTAAGTATTGTTATTGATTTTCTGCTAAAAATTCATTGCATCATGTCTTTTTTTTTCCTGCTTGAAGGGTAACATATCTGGTTTTGTCTCACTGGCTCCTTCTGGTACATCATTATGCCTTTAGCTGAACATTATTAGCTTATTCCTCTGTCTGTTCTACTGGAAGAAGTGAAAGGTTTATCTGGCAAAAACAATAAAAGAATTCTGTCTTGCAAACACCAAGCTTTAGCACTATTTTAACGAGAACTTCTGTTTTACTTATTCCCTCAATCTGTGAATTTATGTGAAGATGCAATAATCTCAGCTTTTATTTCTTTTAAACATGTTTCTAATCCTTATAAGATGTTTACAAAGAGTGTAAAGAGGCAACCTGGAAATACTTAATCATTTGAGCACGCGGAAGAAAAAACTGTACCTATGTGTTATACGTATGTGAATACTTTCTGTTCCATCTTGCTGTTAGACCTGACCTGTGATTCTTCATCATTTTAGAAAACACTTTTCTTTTTGGCGGAATTGTGCCAGAGAGGAAAAGACTTACACTGCAGTACAAGTCCATCCTCTGAGTCGAGCAGAACAGAAACTCAGACTAGGGCCTCTGAGATCTGAAACGACTGCCCCATCCATCAGGGTCTTCCGAGCTGAGTGCCTCACAAACTCTTCTGCTGCAGTTGTTTCATATCATATAAATAATTTAATATTCACTAGAGAAGCAACTTGAACCAACTTTTCATATCCTGAGAACCCCACCTATCTGATTATGAGTTGTTCCAAAGCACAGGTTTCTCTTGCTAAGGAAAAACTCTGGGGTATCTTGATGTTTAATCAGAGAACCTGAAATTTTGAAAACACTCATGGGATGAGGAAGCTATTTCCTTCTCATTTCTGGTAGCAAGCAAACCTAATAATGGGCCAGATAAACATAAAGGGATAAAAATCCGAAAGACAGAATTATCTTCTCCATCGTACATTTCTTTGACAATTCTAACTTTCACATTTCTGCAATTATTTACAGCAGGTATCATCAGGCAAAAAGCACCATGTCTGTATTTGATGAGTCGAACTGAATTTATAGTGTGTTCAGCACACATTTCACACGCTTCAGATAGCAACTGCTATCACAAGAGAGGCAAGTAGGAATAAATTCAGATCTATCTAGAAACTACTTCTGGGAGTCGTTTAATGAGTCTAACCTATTGAGGGTACCAAAAGGATGAGTCCTGTAACTGCAGTCAGAAGAGTCAACCTCCAGAACTCTCTGCCAAACTTTGTCAGAAGCAGAGCACATATTTGCAACAGCAAATTCAGACCGCAGCTGCTGCGTCCTTTGCTGTCAGGCCCCGTGAAGACACAACAGCTACTGACCTGAAGAGGCAGAGAAGTACTGTTCTTTTTGGGTGGCTCCCTTACACAGGGCAGAATGGCACCAAAATGCCCAGCAATTATTCACATCAGAGCAATTGCAATTTTGTTGAAAAATCATCTCCTGTATCTCTGCTTCTGGGACAGTGAGTTAAAATGCATTTCTGTGCTTAGCTCTCAAACTCCCTGTCAACTGAAGTTATGGACACACATGAAAATAAAATCATTCTAGTAACTTACATTTGATTTGTTTGTAGTAAGAGAGCTACAAAATTCTTAGAAAGGTACATGTGTAGAGGGGGAAAAGTAATGAAAACTATCCACTGATCACAG
>NW_010415039.1:0-292 GCF_000710305.1 Buceros rhinoceros silvestris
AACTTCTGCCTCACCAGTTCCGCCTTTCTCTGGGTCCCCCACCCACAGTGCCTGCCTGGGGCTGCAGAGCCCTGGGGAAACCGGCCAGTCCAGGGCTGGGCACAGCAAGCTGCACCCTCCGCAGTCTTCATCGGCTTAACAATACCTCTCTTCCCTGCAAAGTCTGGAGTTGCAGCGTCTGAGCAGAGGGGAGGAAATCCTGGCTGGCCCTGGGTGTGCGGCAGCAAAGAGGGAGGAGGGGGGGGCCGATGCTGCTGCTGGGAAAATGCTCCAGGGTAATTAAGCTGGGGCG
>NW_010415039.1:426-1712 GCF_000710305.1 Buceros rhinoceros silvestris
CAGGTTAATTAAGCTGGGCAGTGGTGTGCTGGGAATGGAGCGGGCAGAGGGGAGGCTGGTGGCAGCCTGCACGAGCTGCCCATGAGACTCCTGGTGCCTGCCCAGCTCCCCTGGACCTCTGAGGGGTCCTGCCACCCTTTGGGAAGAGCAGACGCAGCAGCTCTGGGTGTTCCTGTGTGCCTCTTCCTCACGGAAGAGATGCATGAGGGAGGGCAGCACAGAGGCAGGAGCACAGAGGCTCACTCATCCGGGTGGGGGTGAGCACACTGAGCTTTCTGTCTGCCTCAGCAGTAGTTTATCTGCAAGACGAGGCTGCTAACGGGGTGGCTACACTGTCAGGTTTTCTTCTCTTGATGCTGCATAGAAGGAATTGATTCTGGTGGAGGTCCTGCTAACCACGCCGGCTCCAGCATCTCAAAAAAGCCACAGAGAGGGAGAGCCATGACCAGGCTGCATGGTGGCTGACATAAGAGCTATAGACACAACGGGACTGAGGTTTGGTGCAGCAGCACCGCTGGGGCAGCACCAGCCCAGCCCATGCCCCGCAGCACAGCAGCTCCCGGGTGCCCCACTCCTCCTCTCCGCCTCCAGCAGCAGTGTCCCTGCGCTGCCCAGCCATCTCAGATGCTGCTGCTCACACGCAGAAGGACCTGCGCACAAAACCTGGTGGGCTGGTAACCCTGCAGCTGGACTATCGCCCTGCTCCGCAGCTCTCAGCCAGCTGCCCCGCGGGCAGACGCAAACAAGCAGAAGGCGGTGGCGGGGCACAGGACACCTTGCAGAGTGAGCTTGACAGCAGCCATCACTGTCCTCCCACCAGACATCACCTCGAGGAGCAAAGCTGCAGGACTGAGGTTGAGCTGTCAGGTCGCAGGAAGGCAATAAATCCATCCAGACCTGTGAGTGGCCCGGCAGGCTGCCTGCGGGGCAGCTCGCTGAGGGATCGGCCCCTCCTCAGAAACCATCCGCACTGACTCGATCCAGCGTTAACAGGGACCGTGGGGACTGTTGCTCAGGCAGGAGACTCGCGCTGCAGCAAACGCGCCCTCCAGATGAGAGCCGACTGCCGGTTCCGCTGGGATGGGGATGGGAGCCACCCCGAGCAGCCCAGGGGTCTCACCAGGGGATGCACAAACCAGAAGAGATGGAAACGCGAGCGAGAATAACACCAGTTTGCAATGGTCGAGGCAAGGACTGCAAAACCCACCTTCCCCGCACTTCATTTACTACCCGAGCGGGGACTGTCCCTGTGCTCTGGCACTGTTGGACGCTTGCTAATAAACAAG
>NW_010415039.1:1865-2778 GCF_000710305.1 Buceros rhinoceros silvestris
ACTCGGCAAAGGAGGGTTCCTCCCTGGCACCAAACCAGAGCTGCTCTCCCAGGCTCTTCTGTTCAGGCGGTTTGGGAATGCAGAGTTTGCGCCAGCCCTGACAGCACCGATGCTGCGGAAATCAATATGTGTCCTGACATCGACCTTCTGGTGATGAGGGAATCTCTCCAAACATCACCTCGGGAGCAGAGAGCGGGCTGTGAAATATGCTAAGTGGCCCATCTCTGGTCGAGCTGCTGACATTTCTGCCGCGGCTACAGCAGCCGACAAGCGTGCACTATCTTCTGGTCGCCCACTCGAAGAGGAGAAAACCCTGGTGCCACGTTATGACAAACGGGGCAGGAGAATCGGCCAGTGAGGACGGGCTGGGGGTGAGCATGAAGTGGCACCTTCTGCCAGCACAGCCCCGATGATAAACAGCGAACACCCCGAAGGAGCCTCTGACACTGAGGAAAGTATAAATATGGTTTTTACACATATATCCTCGATCACACATCCAGAAACATGGAGCTTCCCTGAAACTCCAACCCAGTGGCGGAGAGGGATGGATGCCTACCGGCGCCATGTGCCGGGATCGGTCCCTCGGTCCCAGGAGCTCCTGGACACGCCAAACTACCATCACACACCACAACCTGCGCAGCACTTCGGGGGAGCCTTGTCTGAGATTTTAAACTGGCAGGAAACTTTCAAAGAAACATCGAAACATGGAGCTTCCCTGAAACTCCAACCCAGTGGCGGAGAGGGATGGATGCCTACCGGCGCCATGTGCCGGGATCGGTCCCTCGGTCCCAGGAGCTCCTGGACACGCCAAACTACCATCACACACCACAACCTGCGCAGCACTTCGGGGGAGCCTTGTCTGAGATTTTAAACTGGCAGGAAACTTTCAAAGAAACATCTCTGCACACAGGAG
>NW_010415039.1:2923-3891 GCF_000710305.1 Buceros rhinoceros silvestris
ACATCTCTGCAGCAGGGGAGTTCAAAACCTGACCGGGCTCTTATTTAACCTACTCAGTGGAGATCCCTGAGGAGGAGGAGGAGCCCGCAGCAGCGTCGGCATCCGCTGACTGACTCCCGGTTAAACACCGAGGAGCCAGCCCTGGCCCCGTCGTGGCGGTTCCTCTCTGCTCTGCTCTGGCCCAGCATCGCTCTCGGCTCCTCCAGCCACGCACCCCTTATTTCCAGAGCGAGAGCCCTCAGAGCACCGGGAAGCAGCTAAAGCCTGCAGCGGTGGGTTGGACACGCTTTTAATAAATGAGGCAGAACTGGAGTTCGCTTCTCAGCAGCTTCCCTCCAGCCTCACCACTACACACCTCCACTCCGCTTGGTTTAAAGTCGCGTGAAGAAACCGAGCGGCGGCAGAGGTCAATCACCTGGGAAGAGGCAGGAGCGAGTGAGCGTCGGGAAGGGAAGCACCAGGAGGGCTGCACCGGCCGGCCGGGCAGAGACAGCTCAGTGAGCGCCGGAGAGACGCGGGCACAGAGCCGGCTCACCACCTCCCTCGGCAGTTCGCCCTGTGCCTCCTGTGGCGTCCCCCAGGCAGCCCCGGCGTGTTCGCTGCCCTTCAGAGGAACAGTCTTCCCTCCTCCCACTGCAAACCCAGGAGCTCCCTGCTGGCCGGGCCAGCCCGGCTCTGCTGCCCTTGGATCCCTCTGGTTTCCCTGAACACATTCAAGCCTCCTCGGCCGCACCCGGGGCGTTGTGAAATGCTGCCTCTTTTCTGCTTTGTGTGCAGCTGCAAAGCCCCATCCACTGCCACAAGACAGTTTCAGTCTCCTGACGGCTCCCCACAACTGCAGCCGTCTGTGAGCAAAGCCAGGCACAAGCACACGGCTGTCCCAGGACTCCCAACGCCAGCCCCGGCGATGTAAAGCAACCAGGAAGAGGGACCTTCGTGAGCTCCTCAAACCCCAGCTGTCCCTGGAC
>NW_010415039.1:4132-4482 GCF_000710305.1 Buceros rhinoceros silvestris
GAGACACCCAGTAGGACAGGCACTGTGAATAATTTAAACAACCCTGGGCTCTCCATCATGCTGCCAGCAGCATCTGGCAGGGAGGGGGTCAGCCGTGCCCCTCTGGACCTGAGCGCCAACGAATCTGCTCCCCCAGCTCCCACCAAGGCCAGGGGAGCCCCCAGCACCTACTGTTTGTCTTGAGCCTGGCAGGTTCGCTGTTCCGGCTGCCCGCCTGGTTGATGGCCTTGACGAGGAAGATGTAGCGGGTGCCGCTCTGGAGCCCATGGACGGTGTAGTGGTTCTGCTTGATGTTGGGGACGATCATACAGCTGTGCATGGAGCTGTAGAGCCCTGAGGTAGGGAGAGGG
>NW_010415039.1:4673-4973 GCF_000710305.1 Buceros rhinoceros silvestris
CCGTGCTGCTAACACAGAGCTCACCAACCACACGTCCCTCAGGCTGATTTACTGCCTGCTGGAGAGTTAAGAGCACCTGCAGGGAAGCCTCTGCAGATGATAAAACCCAGCAGCTCCAAGAGCCTTTTTGTTACCGCATGAGGGCAATGCTGGTACGGCAGCACCAGGGCTGGGGTGCTGGCATCTCCAGATGCTGCTGTCGGAAGTGATGAAGAAAGGGTGCAGAGAAAGAGCACCTCAAGCGGCAGCACCTTCCAGCCAGGGCAGATGGCACCGGCAGCTGGAGGGGCGCACAGGGGG
>NW_010415039.1:5053-8896 GCF_000710305.1 Buceros rhinoceros silvestris
CAGCTGCTGGTGCCCAGGAGGTGATGCTGGCACCCACGGGCTGGGGGCAGCGAGGGCCCAGGACCACCCGCAGCAGCATGCAGCGGCTCTGGGCTCTCGGGAAACAGCTTTGGGGCAGCTACCACAGCACGGGGCTGCTGCTTTACACCAAAAGAAGGACAAGGAGGAAGCTCAGCAGCAGCAGCTGGAGCCTTCTCAGATCCATCAGGTATGAAGAGAAGGGCGAGACAGCACGTGAGGAGCAGGTTGTGAACTCGGGGTGGCTGGAGGAGGGTTTTCATTCTCCGATCATGGCACACGCGTGCACGGCTGGGAAACGCTCCACACCTCCTCCGCTAAGGCTTACACTGGGGTGTTGATTTATCTCCGGTGGCTTGCTCAGCCGGAGGACAAGGGCAGGTTGCAGTCACTGTCAGCCTGGATTTGGTTTGAAGTACACGCGGAAATGGCCTGGGGGAGCAGAGCAATGTTATTTGAAGTAGAAAACAAAACAGCTGTGGTACCGATTGCATCCCACACGCAGGGGTGCTTTCATCGGAGCGCACGGCTTTCAGCCGAGCACTGGCAAGTGTTACCTCCCTGCAGCCACGGACCAGCTCTGGATCCTTCCTCAGAAAGGACAAGGTGGCTCAGAGGCGACAGTCGGGGATGGTGTGGCCTCCCAACCAGATTTCTTTCCCAAAACGACCAAGAAGAGGTTGGCCTTGAAGACTGCCAAAGCTTAAAAAATTCCTTTTTATTGCAGCTTTTGTCATCCATAAAGACAGCCGACTCCTGCCAAGGTCTTGGCTTTAAAGAGAGTGTGAAGGGGATGGTTTCCACAGGCCAACTGTGTGCTCGTTGAAAAGGTATTTCCTTTCACGGGAAGACTCCTGTGCTCTGCTAGATGAGCCCTCGCACACTGTTCCCAGTGTCTCCTCTCGCTTGAGTTCAGCCAGGACACAAATCATCCAACCTGGCTGTGTCACTGCCAGTGACTCTATATTACTCATTTTCTCCTCTGAGACGCTAACCGATGTTTTCTTTGCTCCTCCTGTGAAGACCTTCCCTCCTCAGCTGGCAGGTGCAGGGGAGAGGGAGGCTGGGGGCCATCTGAGAACGGAGCCGAGGCGATTGCTGAGCTCTCCCTGGAGCTAACATGCTGTGTCTGGGGGAGGAGAGGAGAGCTGAGCAGGGACGTCTCGCTGCTGTAGCACCAGGGACCCACAGCTAACCTCAGACCGGGAGGAAAGAAACTCTCTTGTTTTCCAGAACAAGGGCAAAGGCCGGGGTGCGAGTTTAATCTGCTTGGAAAGTCGCAGGCAGTGCCTTTCTCTGGCAGCTTCCTGCGTATTTTCAAGTGCACTCCACATCCTTCCTGTGGCGCGACACCGCGCTTCCAGCACCAGCATCCTCTCGAGACAAACCGACAGCGGCCCAGAACCTCCACTCTGGAGCACCTTGTCAGCCCTTCCTTCAACAGTAAGTGTGACTGAGGAGAACCAGGAACAAAACCTCCTCGCACCGTGGGGATGCTGCGCTCTTCCAGGACGGACAAGCCGGAAGCTGTATTTTTGTCCTCACGTTACATCATCCATATCTTTTCCATTTTCTTACGGAACAGGTCATGGTTCGCAAATTAACTTTCCTCCACAACATCGCCCCCCCCACCCCGCCACCCCCCCATCTGTCTTAGGGGAATCACAGCAGGTGCCTGTTTCTGACACCTCGAGGACTCACTGGGCACCCAAAGGAATAAGCTGCTGCTGCTGCAACTGCCCACAGTCCCGGGGACACCTGAAGAAGCCCCTCTCCTGCAAGGACAACCCAGCCAGCTCTTTCTTTTTTTTTTCAAACAAACCCTCCTGACAAAACCAACGATGACTACATGGCTCCTGCAGATGTGACACATCTGTCCTCGGGGGAGTGGGGGCTGTCACGGTTTCCAGACCCAGCTTTTTCAACCTGCAGTCACCAGCTCACCCGAACGATAAGCCACGGGGCTAAAGAGCTCAGAGCCCGAGTCTCTTTCGATCAGTTTAGGTGCAGGGAGAGGAAATTAAACAGGCATTCGGCACACTTCCTTTCTGGCTCATTTTATCTTCGAGCCTTCAGCTGATTCCGGCTGTCTGGTGACCTCACCCTCGTTAATAGCAGAGCAAAGCTCTGGCCCCGCTGTCAGACAAGGTGGCTGGAAGGGTCGGTACCACTGTCTGGAGCGCCACTCTCCCACCACCTCCTCTTTCCTTCTCTGCTGCTGTTTGCCATCATGCTGCAGCAGCAGGACCAGGGGCAGAGTGCATCTCTTCACCACTGCCATCGTCACAAGTTGGCTTCCTCCCGCTCGCTCTGGCTGAGCACACGCCTCGGGGGTGCCTTGCAAACAACCACCCATCCATCACGCGGGTGTCTCTGGATCCCATCACCACCCTCCCCAAATGTGTAGCCAGCTACACATTTAAACTCACTGTTAAAATACCTGCCATGTTAAAAAGCCCACAACTACTAGAGTCTTCATCAAAAAACAAACACCCAGGAGGGAGCTCTGCAGCTACGAGACTGCTGTCCTGGTCTTGTGGCAAGCCTGGGGCCAGCTCCGCCCTACAGCGCTGCTTTGGAGCTGCCCTGTTGCACTAGAAGATATCAGGGCATGGAGAATACGCTGACCCCCACAGAGTCCGTAAAGCCCAGGCTCTGCAGAGGAGCTGGATGTGGTGACCTGAGCTGCAGGTCCCTCGCGGTCTGACCACAGCGTGCCCGAAGTGATGAGGTGCCACCACAGACGACTGTCGAGAGCCCTCCTCGGTCCTCAAGTCCCACTCCTGCCACGCAAATTTGTGGCGGTGTGGAAGAATAACCAGGTTTGGCAGTTATTCTCGGGAACAATGACCTGGGGCCGTGACTCAGCATTGTTACGGGGGTGTATAAGTCAGTCAGCCACCAGCCCACAGAGCAGCCGGCGCTGCCCTGCTCGCGCGGTCCCGGGCGCGCTGTGAGATGTCCACTTCCAGGAGCGGGGAGACGCGTGGGACCCCGTAACAGACCAACTGCTTCACCGAGCCGGAGCTGTGGGCACCAAGCGCGGGGCAAGGCAGCTCAGTTACGGACCCCCCGCACGGGGCGTCCTCCATCGTTTTGTTTTTACAGCCACGAGCGGCATCCTCAGAGGATCCTTTGTGGCAGTTTCCTGCCCTAATTCCCAGCCTTTGATTCTCCCCAAGAACCTTCTCCCTTGCGAACAGGCCCACGGTCCCCAGGCGGAGCAGGGACTTACTGATGAAGTTGGCCTGGCCAGTGAAGATGGTGTACTGCAGCTCGTAGGAGCTGACGCTGAACTCGTCCTCCGAGATCCAGTGGACAGTGATCGTGTCATGGGAGGCCGTGCAAAGCTCTTCTCGGACAGACGGCGGGTTGGGCGCTGCGGGACACCATGGATAACTTATTTCAGTAAGCGACGAGAGTGAGAGCAGCGCCTGGCCCCAGCTACGGGCACCGAGGCCACACCAAGGGTCCCAGCAGGGCGACTGCCCACAGCAAGCAGCTCAGAATTTAGCACTGAGACCCACATAAAAGGCAGCAAAAAGGCAACACCAAAGCATGCCGAGCACTAGAAGCACAATAATTGGTGAACTCACCGTTCCCCCCGTAATCCGCCCCCTTGGATCCTTACAGGCGCCACCCTCCTCCCCGGCTCGTGAGACCATTCTTGACCCACTTTCTGAACCTTCCCCCTGTCCTCCAGGGGAGCGTGACAGGAGGACGGGGCCACGTCACTGTCCTGGTGACAGCACGGCCCCTGCTCTGCCGCAGCTCACCAGGCACTTTTAGCAGCAAGAAGGAGCAGAAACCTCATGTACTTTAAAA
>NW_010415039.1:9009-10361 GCF_000710305.1 Buceros rhinoceros silvestris
GCAGCCAGCCCTCGGTGGGGCGCAGGGGAGGGGGCTGCGGGGAAGACGCGGGGTGCTGGCGTGCCTGTGCTCTCACCAGTTAGATAATCCAGCCCCTCCAGCAGCTTCTTCTCTCTGGAAAAATCTAAAGCAAAGTTTTCAAAGGCATCATTAAAATTGATATCTGGTATCAGAACTTGAGAGGATGCAGTTGCCATGGCGACCCTGAAAGAAAAGAAGAGCCCATCAATACGCATCAGGGTGCAACCTCCGGCAGCGGCGGGGGGGATTAAAAGGGTGCGAGCAGCCTTGTGTGTGCCCTGAGGAAACCAGCTTGCACCAACTGACCCCTGCTCCCTCAGAAGGGTGGCCCAGCCTGGGAACAGATCCCCAGAGAGCTCCATCCTTGAGGGGTCCCAGCCCTGTCTGCCTGCCCAGCTCCCTTTGGATCGGCATCTCCCCCACCTTCCCCCCCGGGAACGATCTTTGCTCCCACAGTAGATGTTCAGCTGCATTAAGATCCGCTACACAACTCCTGTCCTGCGAGGGACGGGAACCAGTGACACCCCTGGCCCCAGGGTTTATCTGAGGGCAGGACACTGGAAGGCTGCAGAGGGGAGGATGGGGCGTCCCTGGGCAGGGACCTGCGACCAGAGGACACCTCCAACCACATCCCACCGCTGTCGAGCCCAGCGTGTCAGCCCACCTCTCAGCCACGTTCCTGGCCGTCTGCAGGAACCGCGCGTGGTCATTCTCCTTCAGGATGTGCTCGGCCTGGTTGATGAGGACCGTGGAGCGCTCCAGACACTGCCGGCAGTTGGCGACCTGCTGGGCCAGCTTCCGCAGCTTCATCACCTGCGAGAGCAGCAGAAGGAAGCCGCGGTGCTCAAAGCCAGCACGTAGCTTGGAAAGCCCAGAGGAAACCCCACCCTAAACCAGGGGCTGCCCAGGGGAAGCAAGGAGCAGTGAAATGGCATGGAAATGTCCCCAAAAGCTCTGTGGAGGGAGAGCAGTGAAGCTCTTTCCATGTTAAACTTTGCTTGTGGGTGGGGAAGCCCCTGGGAAAAGCCTCCACGCTGCTCTAAGGGTCGCACGTGTGACTGGAGCAGGACAGCGATGCATCCTCTCTCCGCTCCTGCCCAGCAAACGTGAGGTCACCCCCCTGGGCCAGCCAGGAGAGGAGGCAATTCAGCACCAGGCGAGGAAACCTCACGCTGGCTTGGCCCCAGCAGAGCTGCTGGAAAACATCACACTCGCAGCCGCAAACTGTTGTGCAATTGAAGGTGCACCCCACAGAGACCCTGCCGGGGAGGGCTGGGGGCAGCCGTGCGAGGAGCAGGGGTCGGCTGGCCACGGGCTGAGGCGTGGATGAA
>NW_010415039.1:10560-10781 GCF_000710305.1 Buceros rhinoceros silvestris
TTGCTCCCTGGCGCACCGGTGAGATTCTTGGTGCACAGGGAGATGCCGGGTGGGATGAACGGCTCCCAAACCAGGGGCCAGACAAGCAGCACGGACCCACGGCAGAAAGCGCAATGAGGGACAGGTTCGCCCAGAGCCTGGGGTCTGGAGGGACCTTCTTGGGCTGGTCAGGAGCTCTGCAACCCCCAACACCCCAGCGCCAAGACTCGGGGACAGGGGGA
>NW_010415039.1:10915-11281 GCF_000710305.1 Buceros rhinoceros silvestris
CACCTCCCTGCGCCGACCTGGAGGGACGGGGGGACCTGCCACGCCAGGGTGCACCGGGGGGACAGTGCGGGGTGGGGGAGAGGGCAGGGAGCAAGCTGTGCCCTGGCAGCACGTGCTGGAGGGGAGCAGGGGCTCACCTTCGCTAGCAGCAGGCAGGCACAGCTCGGAAGGGCTGTTTGCACAAGGAAGCGGTTCTCCCGCTGGGGCTTAATGGGCTGACGGATGGTTCATTTTATAGCCAGATTTGTGAGGAAAAAATTACCAAAAGGAGAATAAGGAAGAGAGATAAGACGAATTTTGTTTTGAGGCAGGGCTCCGCCAGCTCTGGGGTAGTTGTCGGCCTCAGGCTGGGAGGGGCAGGGCGGG
>NW_010415039.1:11488-13985 GCF_000710305.1 Buceros rhinoceros silvestris
CATCACTGCCACCACCCAGGCTGCAGCACCAACCCCAGGCAGAGCCTCCGCTGCAGCTGAGGGACGAGGAGGTGCAGATGGCCTGGCCCGAGCCCAGCCGGGGCGGGCTGTGACTTCAGCACCTGCAGTGCCCCGAGCAGGCGACGCGGGTGCTGGCACCCGCCGGCCGGATCCGCACCCTGGCAGAGTGCTCTTAGGGCAGCCCAGCTGCTGCTCCCCTCCCGCTCCTCCTCTCAATTCCTCCCTGATGGGTTTTGCTGCCTCCCCAGCCCTTCTCCCATCTCCCCCACCTCACGTTGCGCTGCTCAGACTTGCGGGTGGTGGTACCCGAGACCCGGCAGAGCACGAACCTAAACCCGGCAAGCTGCGAGCCCAGCTCAGAGCTGCACGTGGGATCCTCGGTATCTGATCTCTGGTGGGTTTCCAAAGACACGTGTGACACATCCGTGTGGCACAACCTGGCATCCTGCACTCCCACCCATGGCCACAGACAGACTTCAGGCTGCTGCTCAGGTCCTTACAGCTCTCTTGCTGCATGCCACAGCCACCACAGCAGCGCGGGGAGGGGGCAGACCAGTCCTCCCAATCTGCACTCTGGCTGGAGATGAACTGCTGCCTCGGCACTTTTCTTTCCATAGCCTCTGTTGGGCCACGTGTCAGGAAGAGCAGCCCAGCACAAACGGAAAACCAGAGGGCACTTCAGCGGGACAGTGGGATTTCTCACTTTAAAGCAGCCGCAGTCTCCAGCGCTTCCCCCTTCCTTTTGTCCCTGGGGCTTTTTGAACTCCCCAACATTTGCATCTGGGGCTCCTCGGAAAAGCTGCTTCCCGTTCCCACTTGGAAACCAGTGTCCGGAGGCGCTGAGATGGAGGGACCGTGCCCAGCCTCCCCGCAGCCAGCGCTGGCAGCACGGAGGGCTACGGAGGGGCACTGCAGTGCTGCAGACCCGCACATTTCCATCCCCAGCTCGGTGTGACCAGCCAAGAGGCTTATTCCAGTTTTCAGGTAACTCTGGAAACCAAACCCAGTGGCCTTCCCAGTACTGCCAGCACCACAGTCCCCACCCCCATCTCACATGGGCACGGTGCTGGGTTCGCAGCGCCGTGGGCACAGCCTCACTGCTCCTGCCCTGGCACTTCCTGAGCCGCTGAGCGTTGCCAGCTTCTGCTGATGCTTTTGGGCACCAACCGGGGCCTCTCTCCCCAACCCAGCTGCCGGTTTGTAGGAAAATAATGTCTCTGAGCCTTCCAGCTCCCCACCGAGCTCGGCTGAAACTGGACAACACGGTCAGAAGACGTTAGGGGAGAGGGTGGGAAGTGCGAGGCAGACAGACAGATGGACCAGCAGAAGGCACCGTTACATAAAATATGTTCCCCGCAGTGGCTGGGATAAAAGCAGGCGTTCTACTGCCGAGGCTGTTCCAGGGTCGTGCTGGGGGGCTCTCCTGCGTACGCACAGTACAGCCCGTTCTGACCTCTGCCTGCAAAAACATCTGTATCTGGGGTGATGCTGCTCCCCAGCTTTGCTACAGACACCAGGGTGGAGCCTAATGCACGTTCGAGCTCAGTGAGGATGGCGAAGGGCCTGTCTGCACGCACTGTACGCTCCCACGGGCGCTGCTCTGAGCTACAGCCGATCACTCCAGCGTCTCCCCACTGAACCGGGAACAGAAACCACCAGGAAAAGCCAGATCACCCGGCACTGCTGCAGGAAGGGTCCAAAGACCCCCCACCCCCCAAGAAAAGGGTGAGCAAGCAGCTGAGCCTCAGCCACGCTGCAGCGCAGAGTGTGTAGCCTCTCCTCCACCTGCAGAGCAGGGCTCGGGTGCCCTTCAGTATTAATGCCCTGATATCGTATTAGCACCGTGGCGTTAGAGAAGCCCCCAGGAAGCTTTCAGGACCGATCCAAGCAACTGCACCAGCTCGTCACACTCATCGACGCGCCCTCCCTCCCCCGGCCATGTCAAGCATGCGCCTTGTCCTTGGTGGCAGAGCCCCAGCGACAGCAGCTGTGAGCGACTCCCGGACTCGCTCGCCGTTTGGGGAGGCGGAGAGGTGAAGCTGCGCGCCCCCATGGCTGCCCAAAGCAACTCCTTCGTGGGCAAGGCAGCACATGCCGGTAGCAGCCCCTCTGCACGCGCTGGGACATCCCAGCATCATGGGAAGGGCAGACGCTGCAGCAGCCACCCCACAGGCACAGGAGGAGACCCCCGAACCCCAGACGCGTGAGCTGGCCCTCCTTACCTTTGTCTCCTTGATCTTGACAGCGATGACCTGCTTGCGCTGGCGGATGATCTCCATGAGCTCGTCGCACTCCTCCATGAGCTTGGCCTCGTGCATGGCCGTGTTCACCTGGCCGGGAACAGCGACAGCACGCGCCATGAGCAGGGACACACGCGTCCCCGAGCCCGGCAGCCCCGCGGCTCTCCCAGCTCACACTGGGGCAGATGCAATGTACATCCCCCACGCTGGGCCCTGCAGCTGCCAGGGGCTGCGGC
>NW_010415039.1:14078-14459 GCF_000710305.1 Buceros rhinoceros silvestris
CTGCTCTCCCAGCCCACGCTGGGGCAGAGGCAATGTACATCCCCCACGCTGGGCCCGGCAGCTGCCAGGGGCTGCGCCCCACAGCCTGCATCGCTTTCCACAGAGCCTGGGCACCAGCGGGCAGTGCGGGCACCCGCAGGGATCCCACCACCTCCCTTCCCTGGGCAGGCTCCATGCTTTGGGGAGCTCTGCACTGCTGGGGCTGCTCTCAGCGCAACCACACAACCCCCATCCTGCCCTCGGCTGTGGGGCAGCTGGAGGCTACCCTGTCCCAGGCACCCTCCTTGCAGTCCAGCAGCACAGGCTGCTTGCAGAGGCAGCGAGGTTTGGTGCCTCTCCTGAGCAGAAGTCCCAGCTCTCCCAGGGGCCCGCCACGAGGCA
>NW_010415039.1:14507-15007 GCF_000710305.1 Buceros rhinoceros silvestris
GCCCAGCAGCACAGGCTGCTTGCAGAGGCAGCGAGCTTTGGTGCCTCTCCTGAGCAGAAGTCCCAGCTCTCACAGGTGCCCGCACCGAGGCAGTGCCCGTGCACTGGTTAGAGCAAGGGAAGGCTTAAAAATGAGCAAGCATGGCCCTGACTTCAAAGGACCTCCAAACGTGAGACTGAAAGCCACCGCTCAGCATGGGCAGAGGGAGGGAGGGAGGGAGCACAGGCAGAGCCCGCAGCAGCTGCACACTGCCACGGGCACACCGAGAAACACCGTGGGGAGTCCGAATGAAAGGGCTGGAGCAGCTCAGGGCAGCAACAGCTAGGGGTGAATCGGGCTGCTGTAGCCATCCCGCCTCTGCTCTGGCTGCTCACTGCCCCTGGCTGCAGTCCCGAGCATGGTGCAGGGCCCTGGCGAGCAAAAACCTTTCCCCTCCAGGTGCTGCAGGATGCTCTCGGCAGAGCTCCAGGCTCCAGCACCTCCTTGGAGCCCACAGAGCT
>NW_010415039.1:15114-16518 GCF_000710305.1 Buceros rhinoceros silvestris
GTGGAGCCCACAGAGCGGGGCAGCTGGGCAGGGTCTGGCAGGCCAGTGGCAGCCCCAGCTCCATGGACCCCTTCGTTACCCCCATTTTCAGGCACAGCACAGTGCTCACCACGCCTGGTGGTCACTCCTCAAGAGCCTCTGCTTAGAGCAAAGCCTTTAACAAATAGCCATCTTCCCCCTAAAAAAATCAGAAAGTGCCGAATGCTGCTGGCAGCGCCTGCTGCCCTGAAAAGCCCCATCTCCTCACAGTGCAGAGGTTTGGCAGGACACGTGCTCAGACCGGAATAAATCTTTAAGCTTTCTTTCTTCAGCTCAAGGCAAATTTCTAACTGTGCTCACAGCTCAATTCCTAAACTGGGGCACCGTCCCCTAATGGATTTTGCTCTGGGCTCATGCCGAGGGGAGCCTGGTGATGCTCGAGCCCATAATCTCCTCCCTGCACCATCCCCTCCCCTCCTAACCACGGCTCCCAGTGCGAGACGTGCAGCTTTGGCTGGACCAGCCCTCACGAGTAACGGAGTGAGCATCAAACAGCCCTTTCAGGATCACAGCCACACCCCAGCCTGCTGCGGAGATCCCTCCCTCCCTCCCTAACCTCATTCCTGGTATTTACGGTTCAGTGGCAAAGACATACAACCCACTACATGGCACAACCCATTCGTGCTCCCACCCTGCCCTCCAGAATCGCTGCACCAAGAGGAGGGACTTGAGCCAGCAGGTGAGGAGACCTCATGTAGACCTGGGCACCTGAGCCAGTCCCAGCAGGGGACTGGAGATGACACAGCCAGACTGGCCAGGGCTTTCCAAAAATCACCTCCAGGTCTGTCCAGCTACTGCAAACCACGCTGGACACGACCTGGCCTCTTCCAGACCAGGTCTGGTCTCACACACGCTCTCCCTTCCCTGCTGCCCAGCGATACCCTGGCCAGGCAGGACATGGCCAGCAGCCTGCGTGGCCTCAAGTGCCTTTGGGGAAAGCAGCAGGGGGACGCTCCAGCTCCTTGTCATGAAGGGACTGATGCTGCAAACAGGTGAGAGCAGAGCGTGCAGCTCCTCCGTTCGGCTTGGACTCCTGAGGGGATGGACAGGCAAGGGGGGCTGAGCCCCGTCACTTCAACTGAGAGTGTCCTCGAGGACACGAGCAGGTTCTCTCCGTTTTGTGCTCTCAAAGCTGTGTGAAGGCAGCCAGAGTTAAACACATTTGGTACAAGATCTTTTTTTAAACCTGGCCAGCAGATTATGCAACACTGAAGTGGGAGACAGCTGATAGTCTGCAGAGATAACTCCACCGAGAAAAACAGCGGGTGATCTTCCAAATCTGCTGCAGGGCAGCCAAGGAGGGAATCCGGCCCAGGGTTTGGAGCCTGCAGCAATCTGTGCTGGCGGAACGGCGCTTCATGCCCC
>NW_010415039.1:16707-17552 GCF_000710305.1 Buceros rhinoceros silvestris
GGTGGCCTGCACTCGAGTTTCCCAGGAGCACAAAACCAGGGCTGTTTGCGAGGGTTTGCAGCATGGAACCGCAGAGCGTGTTGCAGCTCCTTCCTCCTCGTGCTCTGAGCTGCATCCGGTGGCTCACGGCTGCTGGCAGCACAGCCCGCACCCTCGAAAGGGTTTCTGCACTCTCTTCCCCTCTCCCGTTCATCAGTACAGCAACGAGGACCTTACTGAGTCAGCACAGAACAGGAAGCTGACGGTGCCCGAGGAAACGAGGGGGTCAGGAAGCGTGTTCCTGGTCTGAAGCTCCAGTCGCTCTCCAAGAGGCAGATGGTGAAGAACGAGCTGCAGCTCCTGGTGCAGACGCATCCCCATGTGCTTCGTCCTCAGAGAACGACTCCAGTCACACACGCAGCATGGCCGCATCCCGCCAGCTGCCCGGCCCACGGGGCAGCTCGGGGAAGCGCAGGGCTGGCATCCCCCTCAGCAAGGGCTGGGGTGGCCCGGGGTGAAGAAACAGCCATCACGTTTGCTCAGGCACTGGCCAACACCCCAAACCCATGTCAGCGATCCCGGCAGCCGCTGGTGTTTTACACCCTGGCAAGGTGCTGGCTCAAGGAACCGCTGCTTAATTTAGCAACCAAAAAAATCAATAGCCCATTAAGAAGAAACTAATTGTGACAGCCGCTCTCTGTGTACCCTTTTAGAAAACAAAGCTGCAAATTAATTGGCTATTAATTGGTAGTGCACTTTGGAACAACAGTGAGGTGTTAACGCTTCCTCTCGGAGGTTTTCCGCGGGAGCACATCACTTATGAACCCCTGACTGCAGAGCCGCAGCCAAGAGGAAGAGCCGGGCTG
>NW_010415039.1:17640-18277 GCF_000710305.1 Buceros rhinoceros silvestris
CTGGCACAGCTCACACCAACACTTCCCTCGGCGATGGGAACAGGAGAGGCCTGATGGCACGCCAGGAACACAAAGAGTTTCACAGATCAAGTGGTCAGAGCAGCCAGGTCAGCCACGTCCCCTTGGTGGGCAGGATTCGAGGTGCCCTCTCCTCCTCGGCGCTCGCTGTAATCCCCTCTGTGCTGCTTTCCCCAGTGGCTGCCGGCTTCAGCCTGAACGCTGCTGTTCTGCAGAACCCAGGGCCCAGGCAGGGGAGGTGGCACTCGCCGTCTGACAGCAGGAAGGGTGCAGGGAGGCAGAGCGCACGTGCTTGGGAGGAGGGAGGACAGCAGGGAAGGAGACCAGCTGCTGAGAACCAGGAGAAAGGCTGGGACCAGCCAGGCTCTGCAGGGGAAGCTGCTCCTGCAGCAAGGAGGGGACAACATCCCGCCTGCACTGAGGGGCTGGGGACAAGTCACCCTGCACACACTGCCAGGTGAACTGGGAATGAATTGGAGAGATGAGGAAAACAGCCTTAACGAGCAGGGTGAGGTTGGTTAACACAGCACAAGCACCGCGTTGCCGCAGAGGTCCCCCGGGACAGCTCCCGCACCAGACAGGGCAGACACGGGTCTGATTCGCGCTGCAGGTTTCTGAC
>NW_010415039.1:18453-18827 GCF_000710305.1 Buceros rhinoceros silvestris
CACCACCAGCAACTTCCTCCTGGGCTCGTCACTCTGATATCCAAGTGCCTCGCAAATACCGACTAGTTCACTTCAACGGCACCCCCGGACATGAAAGGGGAGGTGTAACCAGCCCGGAGTTCCACAGGGAGTGGGAAGCACAGAGGCACCACCGTCGGAAGGATTTGCTGTTTCTGGAGCGCGGCTGGAGCTGCCCCGGCCTCTGAAGGCGGGTGCGGGCTGCAGCACGCTGAGCACCCACAGCAAACGCTGCTAATGCCTTCCAGCTGCAGATGGGGTTTGGCAGCACTCGGCCCGGCAGGTCCCACCTGTGCACCGAGGGAAACGGGAGCTGCCGGCCAAACCGCTCCTGAGTGCAGGAGGCCGCTACCGGA
>NW_010415039.1:18922-19785 GCF_000710305.1 Buceros rhinoceros silvestris
GAGGGAAACGGGAGCTGCCGGCAAAACCGCTCCTGAGTGCAGGAGGCAGCTACCGGAGGAGCAAGACCACTCCCCGCTCCCTGAGAGCTGGGCTGTGTCTGCACGCTCAGCATCACCCAGCTTCAACCAAAAGCACCCTGCACCCCGTGCACAGAGCAGCGGTGGATCCTCCCTTCCTGAGCCAGCCCAGCAGCCAGGGGCTCTTCCCAGTGGCTCCCAGTCATGCCACCCTTTTCTTCAGACCCTGCAGACCCCGGGGAACCATCTCCGTGTTCTCCATCATTTGGGACTAAACTCGTTGAAGAGGTTCAGCCTTGCACCAGCGCCCTGGTGTCAGCGAAGCTGCCCACCACACGCCCATCGCTATTTCCAGGGCAGCCCTGGGAGCAATCCCGTGAATCCCATCACTTGAGCCGGGAGATTCCCAGTGTGTCATTCCCTGTCACCCCCCGAACCCTGCCAGACCCCGGATTGCTCTCACCCACCTCCACTTGCTGGCAGATCTGTATCAGCTTGGCCATCTGGTTCTCCAGTTCACTGTTGCGTTTAACCAGGTTGGTTAGATTCGTCTCCAGGGTTTGCTGCGAGTCCAGAAGTGAGAGAGGAGAAAGAGATACAACAAAAAGATCAGCAAAGCTGGAGGAGAGTCTCTGGTCCCCTTTAGCACCCAAAACCTTCTGCACCCAACGTGCTGCCGGAGGGAGCGACAACCCGGATGACTTCGGGCAAAGGCTCTTGGGTTTCCTGGCAGCTCCTGCCCGCACTGGTGGGTTGTGTGAGGGCTCGGCCCAGGATGGGGCAGCCACCGAGCTCAGGACCGCGTCCCACTCGGAGAGACCAGCGTGGGTGTCGGCCCTTTGCCG
>NW_010415039.1:19855-20235 GCF_000710305.1 Buceros rhinoceros silvestris
GCGGCCAGCGTGGGTGTCGGCCCTTGGCCGCTCCTTTGGACACCGTTTGAGAAGCCGGGTGGGTTGTGCTCCTGCAGTGAAGCTGAGTTTTTCTCCTGTGCTCCCTGGAAACTTCACAGGCAGCCAGAAAAGCACCAGGAGGATCCAAGCTTCCCAAACAAGTTCTCAAACGGCTCGCTGTCGCTGAGCCCCCTGACAAGGCGGAGAGACTAAAGTGCCGCTCCCTGCGTTCCTACCAGGAGAGAAGCCAGCACAGCTATTTTCATCACTGGTTTTGTTTTGCACCTGATAACGAAGCCAAGCAGGAGCCTGCTGAGCCACCAGAGAGGGGCTCCTCTCTGACGGAGCAACACGGGCAGGGACAGCCGTGTGGCAGGTCC
>NW_010415039.1:20448-21752 GCF_000710305.1 Buceros rhinoceros silvestris
CTGCCGCCCACCGCTGCCAAAACCCGGCCACAGCTGCCCCTTCCCTCCCACCACATCCCACCTTTTCCCCGGTACGAAGAGCCGTGCTGCTCCCGGGGCCCGCGGGAAGCCTGCCCGCTCCAGATGGGCTGCTCCCCGCTGCCCACCCTGCCGGTACCGGAGAGAACAGGCCCCTGGCAGAAGGCTGCGGTCCCCACCACGAGCTGCCTGTGCCTCCCTCCCAGCTCCCCGGCTCTCGCTCACGGGAGCGGATCATCGTGGTGGATCACAGCCTGGGGATCCCCGTGGGATCCAGTGCTCATGGAACTGAGCAGGATCCAGTGGAGCGTGCAGGAAGAGCCTGTCTGAAAAGATCTTGGTATCTGTGGCCACACAGTGGACTCGTGCTCTTCTGGATATCAATAATTTAAGTGACGCCGCATTTCCATTAAAATACACGGTTCCACTAAGAGGAAGCGTTTTCTAACAAAGCACTGGCGACCTGTTGCAGCGCTTGTCAGGAAAGCGATAGCCCATTAATATTTTAAACTTCAGGGCTGGAGGGGGATCCCCGCGGTGTTTATTTATCCTCAGCTAGAAACTGCAGTCCGAAGCGTTCGCCACGGCTCCAGCAGACCCACAGACATGGCCCTTCCCTGCGCGCACAGATAATTTGGGGGCTCGTTAGCCAAGGGAACTTGAATCATAGTCATGAAGCACAGGCAAAGCATTCATTCCTGAAAAACCACCGGCTCCTAAAATACTCGGAGCTCGTTTGCAATCCTGCAAATTGCTGGCCAATGGTGGGTGAGGCAGAACATGGGAACAGGCTGGAGAACTGCTAAAACCCGGGGTGCCGTCACGAAGCGGAGAGCACTCTGCACAACAACGCTGCACCGGCGATGAAAAAGGCAGCTGCTAGCAGCTCCTGCCCCCCTCCTGCCGCACAGCTCAATATTATTAAACACCATTCCACTACAGCGCCGAACATTTAACTTGCTAATTATCTTCCTCTTCACCAAGGCGGCGGCACTGAAGTCGCAGCTTTGAAATCGCAGCCGATCTGCTTTAATGTTCCAGGGCTGCTGGTGAGGGCCGGGAGGGGAGAGGAGCTCCGGATACGCTCTTTGAAGCGCACCAGTCCAAACCAGCACATCTGCAGCATCCCCAATTTTCCAGGCACTGGTGCCCCCACAGAGCCATGCACAGGACCTGCCCCGCAGCTCGCCCCCCCGCTCCGCACGCGCTGAGGCAGCTCCTTACTGCTGTTAAGGGCGGCTCGAACAGCAGCACCCTCCCCTGCTGCTCCCCGGGGTTGCAGCGAG
>NW_010415039.1:21867-22413 GCF_000710305.1 Buceros rhinoceros silvestris
GCGAGGCCCCTCCGATGCGGCAGTCCCTTGTGCAGTGCCTGAGCACTCAGATGGAGCCGTTTCCTTCTGTTTGATTTGCTGGAACAAATAAAACCCCCTGAAGCTTTGATTACACCAGCTGGTTTGTAGCTGTATAAACTACAGCAAATACAGGGGTGGGTTTTAATTGCCTTGTAACATGCTCCTCATCCTCCCCAAACATCCACCTTCTGGCCTGAAATACAGAAGAGTTCATTTCCCCACAACTGGGAGGAGAAGTGAGAAAAAGAGTTAAAAAGGAAACACCGCGTGTCCTTGAGCAAAACTCATCGGTGCTCAGCGAGACGAGGGGCCAGTGGTGATGGAGAGGAGGGGTGCATGGACACGGTCCCGTGGGAGAGTGGCCGAGCCTGCCCCGGTGGGGCTGCAGCCCTGCAGCTCCCGAAACACCCGCCAGGACCAAACCCTCTCCGGCAGCTCGGCCAAAGCAGCTCAGGGCCTGCGCCCGCTCCCCTGCAGGGAACGGACGCAGAACAATTGCGCTCGGACGGCACACCAAGGACCTCA
>NW_010415039.1:22469-22980 GCF_000710305.1 Buceros rhinoceros silvestris
AGGCACCTCGGCGCCTGCGCCCTCTCCCCTGCAGGTACCGGACGCAGAACACGTGCGCTCGGCCGCCAGCCGAAGGAGCTCAACGACCCAGCTCCGACGGTCCTGTTTCATTTAGTTCTGCGCACGGTGAGCAACAACTTCTCGATTTTCCTTCTTCTCCAAATACCAGCCAGGCAGTGGGACTAAACCCGGTTTTCTCCACTCCTGTTTGAGGACAGCAGCAAGGGCGAGGGTTCAGGACAACTCAAGGAATTATAAATGTTAGGCTTCCTCCTGGTCCGCTGTGCTTTGCCAAATGCAACCCTGCTTGCACTCGGCAGGACCGAATCCCCACCGCCCCCACCAGTCTGGAAGCTGGTCTGCACTGGGAAGCACAGTTGGCCTCGCAGCTCTCACGTGCTGGGCGCTGGGAGCAGAGCGGTGTTTGAGCCCAGGCAGGGGCTGGCAGGGGACAGGGTGCCAGCTGAGCTGCTCAGGAGCATCTCACAGACCCGCTCTCGCTGGAGCCGCC
>NW_010415039.1:23032-24039 GCF_000710305.1 Buceros rhinoceros silvestris
GGACAGGGTGCCATCTGAGCTGCTCAGGGGCATCTCACAGCCCCGCTCTCGCGGGAGCCGCTGTGTGATGGGGGTCTAACTCCCACAGGTTTGAGCCGCGTAAACCCCAGGTCTTCTCCACCAGTGGGAACCCCTGGGCAGGAGAATCTGGAGTGCCCTGTAGCCGGGCAGAGCCTCAGGCACGGGCATGCAAAGGCGAGCGGTGCCAGCTGGGCTGTGCTGATGTTCACCCAGGACCAGCCCCAGCACCAGCCCCAGCACTGCTCTGATGGGCGAGAGGGCTGGGGAGGGGGTCATTTGGCTCTGCCTTACTACAGGACCGGCTTGCCACATTCATCTTCATGCAAAGACAGCCAAAACCGGAGAGTGTTTGCCTGCAGTGATTTATTTAGGGCTGTGTTCATTGCCCTTATTCATTTATAATTGCTTTCAATAAAGGACGCGGGTCCCTGCCCTGCTCCCTCCACAGCCCACAAACACAAACCACATGTGCATCCATAAACACACGCACGCACCGAGGTCAGGCCAGCTGTGAAATGCCTCCCTGCACGCCCGCCCTGACCTCTGGGGCTGCAAAATGGGTTCCCAGCCGCCTACCACCATTCACCAGCTACACCAGCAGGACGGAGGGGAAGGGCACGTGCAGCAGCTGGGTGGGATTTCTGCTGGGAGGAGGATGTTCGGCCGAGCCCTCGGTGGCCGAGCATGTGCTGTCTGGTCTCCTGGCCCAGTCTGGAGCAGCACAGGAAAGCCAGATACCACCAGCACATTGCCCAGGGTATCTGGAGTCTGCTGCAATCACTTCTGCAGGAGCTGGTCAGATATTAACATCGCAATTGAAGTTGTAGATGGCTCCCTGCAGCTGAAAAACCCACACCCGTGTCCCTGCTCCTGGCCAAAAGGCTGCTTTGCACCAAGCTCCTGCCCCAGGCGCCCACTGGCTTCACGGGGATGAGGGGCACAGGCACGGCTGCTCCTGGGATGCAGTAGCCGGCCAGCTCCCCCAG
>NW_010415039.1:24158-24670 GCF_000710305.1 Buceros rhinoceros silvestris
CCCTGTCTCCTCCCTCCACAGTGCATTTCAGGGGGGAGGTGAGGGGGTGGCTGTGCAGCATCCCCTCAGCTCCTCTAACAACAGCTGTCTTCACGCTCCCAACCAAAACCCCAGGCGCCAGCGGGCACAGCACAGACCAGGTTCTGCTCCAGAGCCCCAGCCCGCTCCGTGCTGGTGGATGCTCCTGCTCCCATCTCCCCTCCCCATGGGCAGAGGGAGCAGGGGGCCCACCCGCTGTTTACCACCATCATCCCTGGTAGCGACATATCCCTCCAAGATGATGTTTACAATCAATTCCCAGCCTCCAGCAAAAAATACATAAAAATCAGGGGTAAAATTTGATAAGCGAGTCAGCTGCCTGCCTGTGCTGAGAGCATCTCCCCAGACAATAGGACAAGTGACAGGGAGACACGACCGAGTTGCTGAGTGGCTCCTGCGCAGCTCCTGCCTCGTGACTCTAATGCATTTTAAGTCATTTTGGAGCAAAACACACTGAGCAAAAGCTGAGCTAA
>NW_010415039.1:24821-26185 GCF_000710305.1 Buceros rhinoceros silvestris
CTGAGCAAAAGCTGAGCTAAACCGCCAGCTTTCAGCACCTGGTACCACCCGAATCGGCAGAGCTGACCTAAAACTCAAGTGATTTGTTACAGCGAGGTTCTAATTGTGCTGGTGAGAGTCCAGAGCAGGAGCCCTGAGCCGGGCTCTGGCAGTCATCCCGCCCACTGGTCACCTGCATGGAGGAGGACAGGAACCAAGGGACCGACAGCCGAGGGTGCAATTCAGCGCACTGCAAAGACACCTTGCAGCATCCCCCTCACGCCCCTGCGCAGTCGCAGCAACGAGGAGCGGCTCTGAACCCGTTTATCAGGTGTAAACCCTGATCAGCGCTCTCTACATTCACCTTCGCACCGGGCTGGGAAGCGGCTCTGGAGGAAAGCTCCCCGTGGGGAGCCGGGCTAGTGGCTGGGGGTGCTGGGGACACGGTGGCAGGTCACAGCACAGAGCTCCCCGCCACATCCACCCGAGCAGCACCATGAGTCCTGCCGGGGGGTCACCCATGCTGCCTGGGACGCTCCTCCCCGATCCCTGCCTTCAACAGGAAGGTGCTGAGCAGAGCAGGGGTGCTCCGTGCGGGGAGGGGAGTTTTCTGCCCACAAACGTGCCTACCCAAAAAGCAAGGTCATCCTTCCCCAACAGAGAGAATACATGGAAAACACATCGTGACTGATGAAAGTCTCCCACTCAGCGTGGCCGTAAGGAGCCCTCGGTGTACGGGAGACGAGCCATCCCCAAGACGACTCTGCCTGGAACAGGAGCCGGCGTTTCCCCGCTGGGTGAAGGGCTGCCCAAACCTTGGCTCGGTGACCCCAATCCCTGCTGGTGCTCCCCAGCCCGCTGTACCCCAGACCCTGCCTTGCAGCAGCGTCAGGGCGAGGGGCAGACCCTGGAATGGTCCACCCACCTCAGGGTCCCACACTGCATCTTCACCGCAAGCCACCTGGCGGATAGAGCCACTGACTGGACGTGAAACGAGGGGTCCATCAGCACGCAAACAGCCAGAGTTAGAGTAACTATAAAGCACGAACAACCAACTGCTGCATTACGGAGAGAGATTTGACGTCAAAGGGCATCAGTTAATAATGAAGATGTGACGGTGGCAACCGCATCTCCTTTGGACATGCCAAGGAACTGGAGGAAAGCAAGAGGAGGGCCAGGGCTTCTCCCTGCGCCCTGCCCTGGTGGTCCTGCTGCGCTGTCACGAGCCCATGGCCATTAATGACAACATCTTCAGGGGCTCCTCGACAGGAGAATGAGAGAGCCTCCCTCACAGCAGCAAAGACGTGGTAATAAGGACGGCTTGTCTATCCCTCTCCTGCCATGGCTTCAGAACAGCTCTGAGTTTTGGCAGCACAGGAAGGAGG
>NW_010415040.1:0-6837 GCF_000710305.1 Buceros rhinoceros silvestris
CTTTTCTTCCTGAGTTCCAGACAAAGTTCTCCATGTAGCCAAGCCAGTCTTCTACCCCACTGGCTCCTCTTTCGGCACATGGGGACGGCTTGTTCTTGCACCTTAAAGATTTACCTCTTTAAGAATGTCCAGCCTTCCCGAACTCCTCTGCCCTTCAGCACTTCCTCCCTATGGACTCTGTCAAGGAGTCTCCTAAACAGGCCAAAATCTGTCATCCGGAAGTCCAAGGTGGCAGTACCACTGACCCCCCTCCTTATTGCCCCAAGAATTAAAACTCTAGTATTTCACGATCACTATGCCAAATATGGCCTCCAACCTTCTCAACACTCATGAGCCCTTTCCAAGCCAGTCTGTGAACAACAGGTCTAGCAGGGAGCCTTCCCTAATTGATACTCTTCACTAGTTATATCCATCTTTGATATGAACTATAATATTCGAAGTGGCTGCCTAATTTACCTTGCTAGTTGCATTATTTTTGAAATGTATATGTGCAAATTATTTAACTTATGTGAAAAAAACCACACAGCATGATTGTGTGTACTGTATCATCTGTTCTTCATAGACACTGAATAGAAAATTTTCAATCAATACTTTGTATTATTTATATATGAGTAGCTGTAGGAAGAAGTAGCTCACAAATTAGAGAGAGTATGGAGAGAACTAAAGATAAAACGTAATTTTGTGATTATGTGGTTGTATTGAATAACAGATGTCTGATCTTGTCTGACAGCTGTTAGGCTTACTAGAAGTAACAATTAGCTTTAGAATTATAGCTATTGGTTTAGAGTTGATTGAAAAAGTTCCCCAAAATACCCCAGAAGTTCAAAAGTTTCAGTGAGTATGCATATACTTACATGAAAATTTTTAGAGAGAATGAAATGAAAAATCTTGGTTTTATAAGATCAAAATTATGGTTATAGTTCATTATAACTTCTGGAAATAGTTCCTACCTGAATCCTTCTACCTCAAGCTCAGTTTAACAGTCTGTTTTTTGTGTCCCAGAAAGTAATACCATGTATTTTCTCCCATGTACAACCCAATGTCAGGAAGGACCCAAAATCACCTATGTCTAAATATTATAACACCAGGGTCCCTGGAGTAGAGACATTCTTACAGGAGCTCACAGGTATCCTCATTTGGATATCTAGTGATGGAATCCAACCAACTCTGTGTTGACATCAAAATCTGATCCCACCAATCTTCATACCCTTCACAGTCAGTGAAAGGAAGCAAGTGTTCTTCCCACATGATTCATCTCACCTTAAAACGAATGCTTAAAATAGGCTAGATGAAGCAAATCCTTGGAGTGTTTATTGCTCTCCACAGGAAATCAAGGGGACCACATTTGCTAATGTGTCTACAGTCAGATAAATAATGTTGAGCTGGATGACCCTCCCTGATGATTTGTTGCAATTCCGATATGACTGCAGCACCATCTGTACTGTGCTTTATTATCTAGAGGTTTCAATCTGGTAGGCACACTCATCAAATTGTTCCGGACTGAGTTCAGTTCAATATGAAATGAGACCGAGCAGGCATTTTTTGTAGGGAACTGCCCTAGCCTTTATGGTCACTTTCACATCTCTTATTAAAGCAAGAACTGAAGGAGCCAGGGAAAGAAAATATCAGCCTGAGGTGAGTGGGAAGTCCTTAATTAATTTTCAGTATGAATGGAAATACATACCTATACTGACTTTAGCACATATTATTTGTATATCTCATGTAAATCTTCATGGTAAAAGACAGATAATGGTAGAAAAATGGCATCAAATGATTTGTCTTAAATTTCTATCCTTACTACATAGAAGAACAAGTCTGGTTTCATCTGAAAATATAAATGGAATACAAATTAGGTATTTTATGTTTCCACAATTTAAGCAAGAAGTAATTTCTTATAGGATCAAATGATTGAAGTTGAGGACAAAAAATCCCCAAATTTCATGATGTCTACCCTCCATTCTTTGTCAAGATTTGTGTTATCAGGATTGATCTCTGCAGGCAGGAATTATCTTAAGTAATTTCACTATGGGGGTGCAGATACAGGCAGCTTTGAGATTAAGACAACATTTAACACTGAAGGTTATGTAATTTGCCGCATAAAAGTAGCAGCATTGCTGTGTTAAAGTCTCACATTTTCATCAAGCGTTATCAAATAAGAACCATAGTAGATGCTCACCCTCTTGAGGGAATAGCATTGTGCTGGCTTTTTCATGAGCATAGATGGTGGCTTACAGCAGCTCGAACTTAAAGTGCCAACCTCAGGTCTCCAGCATCAAAAATGGAAGAGTGAGTCTTGAGGAGGAGGTGGCAAGAAGAATTTTGAAAAGTCTGTTAAATTTTGGTTACAGAGGATGGGAGGGTGTGGAAGTAAATTAGAAGACCACATTTCTTCAGACTTTAAAGACAGGATACAAGTCGTGAACTGTTAGTAATCTGTTTTCTTAGAATCACTATTCACACAGCCCCGTAATATGGTGCCGATTTTGTTTGCACCAGGCCATAACCTCTGTAGTGAGTTTGCAAGGTCTCAGGAGCAAGGGTTTGCTGTAACAGCAATTTTTCTAATTTCTATGGCTAATTTAATTTACTTTTGCTAAACTTTGGTCAAGCAACTATAGTTTTGCAATTCTAAGACAACAATGTAGCACAGAGAAATATAGGCCTGGTACCGTAACAGAGTGCTTGAGAAATAGCACCTTGACTTAACATTGATACTACCTAGAGGAAGTCAATGACTTTAGGACTCAGGGAAGCAGGGGGAAGAAAAACACTGATTTATTATCACTGAAACATCATAGAAGTATTCTTTTACTTTCTGCAATAATTACAACTTTATTAATAATGATTCTTGGGTTAGACTGTTAAGATAACAGTTATACCAACAATAAATTATTGACTTGTATATAGAGTAAGCTTTCTTTTTTTCTCATAAACAAGCCTTTGAGCATAGAAATGTTTATTATCTGCTAATTGCCTATGAACCCACAGTTTCACGAGGGACAAGCATAGTACTTCAAAGCTCGAATGAAATGATGAACTACCAATAAGGTACTTGTTCTTCTACTCTTCTACTGAAGAGAATTGAAGATAATTGTCAAAAGACCTTGTAATGTTGACTGGCTGAAAAAACAAAAAGTAGTCACCAGAATCATAAAACTCTCTGAAAAATGTCCCTAGATTTCCAGAGAGACTTCACGAACAACCATTAAGCATTGAACCAGTCTATTTTTCTGTGGAGTAAGATGGTAAGATCAATTGTAGCTGTATTATTTGCTCACAAACGGATCAGTTTCTTTATGCTCAGCGTTTATTGCAACATGTATTCCTCTCTAGTATTGCTAAGTCATAATGAAGAAAAAGAAGAAAAAAAAATCTGTTCAGGGCCTTGACTCTATTCTATCTAAGAAATTACCTCAGGAGTTCAAATGCATGCATATGGGGAGTCTTAAACCTTTTGTTTGTTTGTTTCTTTGTTTCTTTTTTTCATTACTACTTCTCAATTATTCTGCCTGACTTGAATGTATGTTAAAGTCTTGACCTCAGAGAAGACTAGATTGCATTTTTATAGTTCACATGAGAAAGGGATAGTTCCTAGATAGACTGCTACAGGAACAGATTAAAAAAACCAGTGAAAATTCATGAAATCTCACACATTTCCCCGTTTTGTCAGAAGAATTGCATTTTAATAAAACATCTGTATGCTCTTGAAAACAAGTGGAAGGGTTCCAGGTTTTTGCCTCTTCCACAATTATATTTCCCTTGCTCCTGTCTACTAGGTCGGTATTTCTAGAGGTTCCCGGCCCATCCATGTTAAAGAAATCACAACCTCATCGTCTGTTGGGAAGTCATGTAAGTGAGAACTCCCAGTCTAACCCTCAGAGACTCTGAATAGAAAAATACTTAGCTGCTAAGTCTGAGAATGGGCTTTCTCAAGTTAAGACCGTATGCCAAGTATGCAGAAGCTAATTTAAGGATTAAAAAATTATGAAATGAATAAAAGAACATGGCAAAATGAACATACTCTTTCATCTATTATATTATAGTTTCAAAATTTTGTATTTTTGTCCTTCTCTAGAGGCATTTAACTTATAACTTCTGATGCCATTTGTTCCAAGCTTTATTTAAAAGTATTAATGCTTCAAAAATCTTAATTCTAAAGAAAGTTGAAGCATCAGCTGGAAGTCTAAACATTCAGAAGATAACTCTCTCAAAATAATTTATTTTCTTGATATTTATTCTTATGTTTAACTCATACTTTTCTAGCTAATGTCATTATTCTTGATTACAGATTTCTGTTTGTATGTGCCTTTACCTGTCAGTACTGCATTCCCAACTCTCTGTGGGTTTTTGTTCAAACACATGCATAGATATTCTCTTTTCTGTTTCTTGAATATAGTCTTTATTAAACTGTCAGATTCACTTATTTTCAACTTTGATTTAGAGACTAAAAGATACATCACTAGAATAAATTTTAATATAACGAAAATCTGTTGTGAGTCATAGACCACTTTTCTAAGTCAAACTGCAAGAAAAACTGTGTTTCATTTAAAGTTATTGCTGATCTGGACGTATCTGTAGTTGTTTTGCACTCATGACTAGAGTTTCCCTTTCAGATAATGAAAGATTATGAGTAATAACAATTAAAACTGGTGTTGTATACAAACCGTCTGGTTTTTACTACCAACAAAAATGCATTCTGTTCAAGACTCTGGGGACTTAATTAGTCATAGGTCATGAGAAAATACTTGGTTAATGTAAAGATTACTATTTACAAGAGATTGCAAAGGAGTTAGGTTATACTGTGTTCTGGTTATATAATTGACTTGAAATTATGATAATGGCAACCATATTTTAAGTGGCTGCTATGAAGTGTCATAGAAAAGCTTATTTGCTAGTCAGCTATTAAGGGAAAGACATTATGTTCTCATGGAAAGAGAAAGTAAATAATGAAAACAAACTATGCTTAACCTTCTATTTAGCAAAAAAAAAAAAATTTATTGGTTATAACCCTTAATAATATTGATTATAACCATTAAAAAATTATATTTGGTTCCTGTGGCAAGGGGGGCTGCAAGGTGGCCTCTATGAGATCAGAGGCTGCCCTCATGTCAGGCAGAGCCAGTCCCACACAACTCCAAAATAGATCCACTGTTGGCCAAAGCTGAGGCCTTCAGTGATACTGGTGGCAACTCTGTGGTAACATTTAAGGAATTGTAAAAAAACCCACTGTGCAGCAGCTGTGTGAGAGAAGTGCGAAAATGTGAGAGAAACATACCTGCACACTCTGAGGTCAGCGAAGAAGGAGGGAGAGCAAGACCCCATGCACCAGAATAGAGATTCCCCTACAGCTCATGAAGAAAACCATGGTGAAACAGGTTGCCTTCTTGCAGTCTATGCAGGACACCACACCAAAGCAGGTGGACATGCCCTGAAGGAAGCTGGCAGCACAGAGAACCCCATGCTGGAGCAAGATCCTGGCAGCAGCTGAAACCAGTAGAGGAGCACATGCAGGAGCAGGATTTCTGGTGCGAATTTTGGTCCATGGAGGACCCATGCTGGAGTCTGTCCACAGGGGACACGCTGTGGAAAAGACCCGTGCTGGAGCAGTTCATGAAGAGCTACAGCCCTTAGGAAGGACCCACACTGGAGCAGTTCGTGGAGGACTGTATCCTTTGGCAGGGACCACACACTGGAGCAGGGCAGGAGCGTGAGGAGGAAAGAGAAGCAGAAATGAAGTGTTATGAACTGACTGCAACCCCAGTAATATCTGGGAATAGAATTTGCTAAAATAAAGGCACTGGTTGCTAAATACTGCTTTTGAAGAACAAAATTATCCTTACCTTTGTGTTCAAACTTTCATCTCATCATTGAATTTTTATAGAATTTCTTTTAAACAGCAGTTTGAAATTAATATTTCATGTTGGCCTTAAGCAGATAATTGCAGTGCCTGAAACATGGATGTGAAAATACAGAGAATTTCAATTTTAATCTTAATAATGAACAAAGTCTCCAGCAAGACTACATTCCATCTGATACAAATGAAAATGATACTTAAAAGTCATACAGGAGAGAGGATAGCTAATTAGAACAATAACAAAGTGTATTGTAATTCTGAGGACAGATTTGTTACATTCTGGTTGAATCCACACTGTTGTGAGGTAGAGAGTGAATACTGGTGAACTTAGTCCGTATGTCATGAGGAGCTGCTTATATTCTCACACTTGTGCCTGCGACACTGAAATGGAGGCACCGGTGAACAAACTGAAATTTATAAGCACATCTGAAAGGCTCATATAGCTGCGTATTTTGTACATCTTCCTGACAAGCAACATTTTGCAAATAATCTACATTTATCAGATGTAGAAAATATTGGAACCTTCTAGAAATGTCCATCATCCATGAATTCCTGGATATTCTGACCCCAGATCCTGAGAGACAGTCATCAAGTTACAGGGAGTTTGCATTTTTTTCTTAGCAGCAATCAGAGTGGAAGGCATGCACTGATTCTAGAAAATCCAAGGTTACGTGTTTTATATCTGTCCCGGTTTGGGCTAAACTTCCTGGTTTGAGCTGAAACTTCCTTGTTTTGAGTTCTGGACAAATGGGAATTATTCCCTGCAATGCTTTGACCCCGCATTTAATTGGTTAAAAGAGGGTCAGGTGCACTGTTACGTGTTAAGGTTATAAAGCAGCACGCAGGGAGGAACCTCCCTCTCTCGACTTCTGCACCTGCAGCAGGGAGCACCTACTCCCACAAACCTGCTCTGCCGCCGGCCAGGCCCGGGAGCAGCCTGAGCAGGCCGCATCCAGGCTGCCGGCTGCCCGGGTAAGCCCAAA
>NW_010415040.1:6887-7362 GCF_000710305.1 Buceros rhinoceros silvestris
CCTCCCACGGACCGGCCCCGCCGCCGCCCAGGCCCGGGAGCAGCCCGAGCAGGCTGCATCCAGACTGAAAGCCCAAAGGTCTGTCTGCATCCCCCAAATCGCTCATTGAGGTTCCGGGCAGCAGCACGCAGGGAAGTGAGTCCCCCCACGAACCGACCTGCCGACCGGCCAGCCCAAGAGCAGCCTGAGACTCAGCCAAGGCCTGAGGCCTGCACCTCCGGATCGCCCGAGGAAAATCACAGACTGTGAGCTGTGCTTGCCGTGAGTTTTCGTCTAGAACCGGGCATGGTAACTAGCCGTTTCCGAGCCGAGAGCTGGGCTCTCGCCTGGCTATCTCCGTACAAGAAGTTTTCCAGCAGCGCAGGGTGGGGGGCTCCTTCCCGCCCCCCCTTCCCTCATTTTACTTCCTCCGCTTGGAACCAAACCACAAGCAGCGGCAAAAGCTTCTACTCTTATCTCGTCGCCGGCTTTGGCG
>NW_010415040.1:7740-10670 GCF_000710305.1 Buceros rhinoceros silvestris
CTGAGCTCTCCTGCGGGATAAGCCGCAGGTCGTGGGGACTGAGAGCAGCTGCCCCGAGGCTATCCGTGGCCCCCCCTTTCCCTCCCTGAAGCAGCCTGCCACAGTGAAAGGACCTTTCTGCTCCTCACTGGGATCGTGGAGCGAACCAAAGTTTTGTTTCACTCTTACCTCGTTACTTGGCCGCCTGCCCAGAAAGCTGCCTAGAGCTTTGGCCTTCAAAAGGACAGTGTGTGTGTGTAAATATTCGCTACTCACTACTTTGGGTTTTTTTTCATTTCTGCCCCCCTTTTCCCTTTCACTTTTGGGTTTTAATCATATACATATAGAATATAGTCGTGTGGCTTTATCATATATATATATTAAAGTTTGTTTCAGCTATCCGAGCAGACCGAGGTGTGAATTTCTTCCTTTCCCTATTAAATCCCTTCCTATCCGGACAGAGGGATTCCGTTAAGGTAAATCGAGGAGTGGGTACCTCGGTCCCTCGACCCTTAACAATACCACTTTGCCATAAAAACAGCTATTGACAAGCACTGAATTGTGTAATTTCAGCACTTTTCCAATTGGCTTGAGCTAACACATTCTGATTTTTGATTGCAACTCTGGTTTGGAGGTTTTTTTGGTTTGCTTGGCTTTTTTTTTAATTAACCTTTTTTTTTTCAACAAATCATTATAATTTGCATTTTATACTTCTGAAATACTTTCCTATTAGTTGAGGTTTGGATATGTATAGTTTCTCCTTGAAAACTCCATTTCAATTCTGAATTATTGTCAATTTACATCATGATGAGAGAGAATTTGAGGTCAGAGATTTTTTCAGTTTCTAGCTATTGATTCAAAATGGCCTAATGACGGATAGAAAGAAAATCATCTTCAGGAACAGAACTAAATATTCAGATAGTTAATGCAGTTACCATTGTAATTATTCTTTTCAACACAATCAGCTACTTTGATTATTATTTTTTCTTTTTAATAAACCAGAGAAGGAATAATTTCTCTAATCTGCTGGAAACAGATACTTTCCACACCAGTTTTGAAATGAATATAGCTTAAAGATGTAATTAAATCTGCAAATATTTTTGAATGATCAAATTATTTGACTTCTGCAGTTCTAAATCTTGCATATGAATAATATATTTTGGAGCTTATTGGTAGCCAAAATCTTTCTCCTTAACTATTTACATTATACACTATCTCCTCGCTATTTACATTAGTATTCAGGCTGAGAAAGCATCAAAGCATTGTCAAGAAACAACAGCAATAGAAAATAGGAAAGTGATTTTTATAGGTAGTAGATTTTAAAAGTTTTGCATTAGAGTATGAATAAAATAAATGGAATCAGTCTGGGTATTGCCTGAGGAAGAGAATAGACAAAAAAATATATTTCAAAAGGTGTGTTTATAAAGTTCTTTATTTCTTTCTTTGAAGTTGGACAGCTGCATAAAAACAATACAGACCACACACTATAAAACCATCTTCTGAAACGATTGTACTAGAGCAGTTGCAATTTTTGCAGTTAGCATTTCTTTCTATACATTAATTTAGTTAGTTAGAGTCTCTTACAATAGCATTTTTTGCACAGTGCTTGTTTCTTCTCCTGGTGTGTTCTCATTCCTAGAAGTTTTCAGTTTCTCCCGATGTATTAATCTCACTTTACTGCAGATGCTGACAGCTTGATATAACCTGAAATGGTACCAAATAAAAAAAAAAAACCAACAAAACCCCAAACCCCAAACCAAACCCAACAACAACATTGTCATTATTGTATAAATACTAATACCAAGTACTTAGAAAGGTACTAGCTTTTACTATCACTCTGTAGCTTGAATTTCCAAAGACCCCAAGAAACATGGGAATTCTAAAGTAAAACAATTCTAAACATGGGACTTCTAAAGTAAAAATGCACGTATGACTGAGAATATATTAAGGATATCTTGAAATGCACTTTCAAAACATCAGATACATAGAATATCAGATGATATATTTTAGAAGGATGCAAATATGGATCTGAAGGAAAAGTATGCTTTGATGGAAGATCAATGGATATATCTTTTATCCTGGCAAATATGCAGTGCACATCTGAACAGAGGTACACTGATGAGAAAAAGCACACTGACACTCCACAGAATGGATGTGTTATGACATTAAACATGAATCTTCTAGACGAAAAATCAATTTACCTGATACAGGCACCCTAAAATTTAACCACGTGTAAAAGCATCAAAAATACCCTAACTAATAGTATAGTCAAAGCTGGCTCAGGTTGGTATATATGGAGCTATAGGAAACACCATTGGGCTGTGCTTGTGCTATACTTCAGAATCAGGTATGCAGAACTCATAACTCAGATACCATTACTGCATTGGTATGCATGTATGTATTACTGCATCGTTACTAAAAGGAGATTTATCTCTATAGCTTGTGTTTTACCTGATAACCTGCCCTCGAGGTTTTGTTGTATTTTAACCTATTACACCATAATTTTGATGGAGAGAAGTAAGTACTTTTAGACTGTGATTCCTCTCATCACAACGGCAGCTGAAGTATCTGGGTGTTTCTAAAAGAGCTTACAACTTTCCACTAACTCTAATGGTGAAAATCTACAACTGGTAAGAGAAGTCTCCTGCACAGACTTTGGTGCTAAACAGTGTGTGTTTTGCCAGTTTATACCGTGTTTCTCTTTTCTCAATCTGGGTATTACACGGATTTCATTAGTTAAAAAACCTAATGTAGTAGTTATCATATGTGAATAAGAGTACAGATATTCAAAATTTCATAACAACATATTATGAAAATTATTCATACTAGTTATTTCTTTAATTGGTGCAGATTCTTGAATCTGTTTCTAGAATAACAAGGACATAATCACAGAAATATTCATTCAAATCATTATAATTATATGTATATATTTTACATATACATATTATTTA
>NW_010415041.1:0-1445 GCF_000710305.1 Buceros rhinoceros silvestris
ATCAGCCCAAACTGTCTTGAAGAGTGCTCAGCTGGCTGCAGTCCATGCTGTATTGTTGTGTTACACTGCTATAACGCCAAGTTTCTGCGAGGGCTGGCGTTGAGGTCGTGCTGTGTCTGCATTGATGTCAGCACACGTCTACGTTTACTTTCGTTCCACATTTCCATGCAAAGCAGCCATGAGGTGGAGAGGCAAAACCCCGCTTTAGGTGAAGGGCAGGAGACCAGAGCATCACCTGCCGCTCCGCTCCCTTCCCAGCCCAGCTGCCTCCATCCACACCCATTCCCCCCATGGCCGGGCAGGAATTGCTTTGATTACTGGCATATGAGCCCTGCTAGATGCCTCCAGTTTACAGCCCGCTGCCACCGTTTCCAACCACTGTCACCCATTTGTTACCCACTTCTCCCGGTTGAGCGCACGCAGGGATCCTTTATTAAAACAGCAAATCTGCAGAAAGAGGCTTTTGCTTTAGACGTGCAGCTCAGTAACCACAGAAAGACCAAATGTAAAACTAATCATCACGAGTCCCCGTCCTGCATCTCCTGCATCGGCACTCGCTGGCTTTGCTTGGAGATCACCAACTCCCCTGTGTGCTGCATGCACAGCTCCAGCAATCCCAGTCTCAGGGAAAAGATTAGCTCTTAATTCCCCGAAGCCAAATCAGGACACGACACAGCCCATATTGTTCCAATTTACACCTCCTTATGAGTTTCCTCAGCTCCCTTTATAGTCTCAGTCTCTGTGCTGTGAATCTTCCCTATTTCCAGTTGCTCCAGTCTGGGGGCCCAGCAGCTGCAGGGTCTCACGGCCCAGTGCCCTGTGGTGGGTGACTGCTCTGGAGCCCAACACTTCCCCTCCATGGGCTGCATGGACGGGACCCCCCAGCATTTACTGGTCTCCTCCCACCCTGGGTTGCTCCCATCCCCTCGCATGAAAGCCTGGGCAGGACGAACCACCACAGCGGGCGAGATGGGGGAGAGCATGGTCACGCCGATGCCCTGTGGGGGACGCAGCACTGCAGGACCTGGTACCCCTCGGGCATCCCTTCAGGGTTCTGCACCCGGAGCCTTGCGGCTGAGCTGAGTTCAAGAAGCGCCTCAGCCAAGAGCTGGGGTTTCAGCCTCTCACAGGGTGCTCCACGCTGGATGTCGCAGCTTCTCGCATGGAGGGTTTTTCCCAGAATTTGTTATTCTGATTTGGGGATTTTTTTATTTTTTGTTTAAATGGAACATGAGGATCTAATGAACAAGGCAGCAGCCTCACATAACCTTTAGCTTGGCGTGAAGGCAAGTCCCGGCTGTTTGGGATAAACACAAGTCATTAGGAAGCTGCCCTTTCCCAAGCCTAAAGCAGGGGTGCTCCGGGAGGGGCTGCGGGGGTGGGAAGGGAACCATCCTGCTGCAGGCTGAGGAGCCCTGAACACCCGCCTCTGCTATCACATCACT
>NW_010415041.1:1562-2576 GCF_000710305.1 Buceros rhinoceros silvestris
TCCCACCTCCAGACCCGTCAGGTCTCCACTTCTCTGCACTTCCAAGGTCTCCAGACAAGGTGGTTGCACTGCCATGGGTGCTCCTCACTTGGAGCAAGGTGCAGTGCCTGTACCAGCCCTCTGCACCGGGGACTCTCCCAGCCAAACCCACAGGGGAAGAGCCGCAGGCACAGGCATGCCAAAACCCGTCTTTGTGAGAGGCAATTTGTTCTCAGATTCAATCCACTGGCTTAAGGGATCTGGCCGGGTATTTTCTGCTGTTAAACAATGGCTCCTGCCAGGAGATGGGAACAGAGACACGCAGAAAAGGTTGGGTGGCATTGGTGAGCCTAGCAGGTGCCCCTTGCCAGGGAGAAGCTGGTGGTCTCTGGGGCAGCCACACCAGGTCCAACCCCAGGTACAGGCTCTGCTCCCCACAATGCTGCTGCATCTGCCCAGTCCCCAGGAGATAATATTCCCTGCATCCTTTCTCTCTCCACTTCCACCCCCCCAGAGCCCCCCACTGCTCCCCGCAGCTGCAGCGCCCTGGCCAAGGCTCTCCACAGAGCCTGGTGTGGCTGTGGTGGGGTTTCACCCTCTCTGGTGCATGAAGGAGTTAATGTGCTGAAAACCCCACATCCTCCTCAGAGGGGTTTCCAGGGAGGTGGACCAAATCCTATTACAGCAATGCTTACCTGGGGAGCAGTGGGGAGGGCAGCCACACAGCAAACCTCAGCAGTTTGCTACTTGATATGTTCTCCATGAGCTGAGAGCTGACGGTGGAGCAGCCCAGGAGCGGCCGGAGAAAACCCTTGCAGCTTGGGAGCTGGTTTTCTGCCCTGAGTACCATAACGGGGGCCTCGGAGATGGCACTTCTGAGGGCACATTGCTGCCCCCGAGTCGGGAAGCTGTGGAGAGCAAGGGGCTATCGCTTATCGTGCTCACAACCACTCTCCTGCCTTCATTTTGGAGGGCTCTGAACCACCAAGTTCATGGCTGTGGCCGGTGTGGCCGCGGGGGCGGCCGCCCCCACGG
>NW_010415041.1:2658-6633 GCF_000710305.1 Buceros rhinoceros silvestris
GGCTTTTGACCCACCAGTTTCATGGCGGGGGCGGGTGTGGCCGCGGGGCAGCCAGCCTCATCGGGGAGACGCATCTCACCCCAGTCAAGCAGAGAGGAGAGAAAAAAAGGGGGGAAAAAAGAGAAAGATGAGCCTGATTGCCCCAAGCAGAGGAAGGGGAAGGTGAAAGCAGCCATTTGCCATATGCACAACCTGGAGAGAGCAGCTAGTCGCCAGCACGGGGGAAAGTGCCTGGGCACGGCCACGTCTGCTGGTCTGTCAGGGCACGGGACAGAGAAGTCTGTTGAGTGCAGGCTAATAGAGACCTACGGGATAATTGGCAGGAGCGGCGGAATGCCATAGCCCTCTCCGGCAGCAGGCAGCCCTCCTAATGGGAGCCAGGTGGCCATGCCCCTCCAGCCCTGACCCCGGGGCTCTCCGGAGCGGGGCTGCGAGCACGACCCTGTCCGTGGGATGAAAGCAGACGTCCCTCGCCCCCGCATCACCCAGTGAGTTATGGACAGGTGTGGGACAGCTCTGCCCACCCCAGGGCATGCTGCCCCCTGGGCTGGGCTCTGGCACAAGGAGCAGCTGTGTCCCCAGGCGGTGGCACGCATCCGAATGGGCTGCCGGACAGGGGAAACTGCCAGCGGGTCACAGCCGGAGAGTGGCTGAGCGGCTCTGCTGGAATGTCAAGGGCGGAGGGGACAGATGGTCCGTGTCCGTCAGGGAACGAACGGAGCAGTCTTTGGCCCTTTGCCCCCACGCTGCCTGCGGGGATTTGCTTTCTGCTCGGGGGCAGCTGCCGGGGAGCAGCGGGCGATGGGCTCTGGGGATGAGCCGTCTGCCACAGCCATTGCCACCTCCTCCCTGGAGCAGCATCCCAAACCACTGAAGCCAGAGGGCTCTTTTGTGTGGGAAAAGGGGGTCTTGGGGTCAAGCTCCATGTCTAAAGAGCAGGATTGACCCCACCACTGAGGCTGTGCAGAGGGTCCCTCCTGCCCCGAAGCCTGTGCCATGGCACCAAATCAGATCCCATTCTGCTCCCCAGCCCTGGGAACAGAGTGACTGGAAAGTGCTTTTTTTTAAAACCACTCTTCCTGGAGACAGGGCGATCCAAGAATAGAGTTTATGCATAAAATTGGACTCCTCAGTCAGGGTATATAACACCAGCACGGCAACCGGCTCCATAAATCATGCCTCATAAATCTCCGATAATGCAGAACCTGCGTGCTGGCTGCAGATCAGCACCAGGTAACTCGGCTCCGAGAGGAACCCAACTTGGCAGCAAGGTGGAAATCAGAGACAAGCCAGACACAGCCAGCTCACCCCTCTGCCCCAGCACGCCCTGCCCGGCAGCATCCCACCTCCACGCTGCTCCCCTCTGAGCCACACCGTCCTCTCCCACGCGGGACCACCACTCCCCACTGCTGGGCAACAGAGCCCTGTGTCAAGGGAGCCCTTGGACATTGGGTTAAAGCATCCAAACACAGACGTTTTCATCCAAAGCTTCTCCCAAGCCCATTTAAGGCTTGTGAGATTCCCATTACACCGGATTCCCATGAGTATATGCTCCCCCACAGGCACCTCCAGTTCTGTTCGTGCCACTGCACTGCCTACTGCTCAGAAAACACAGGAGCCGGGTTATCTCTCTGCCCGGAAAAAGCACGACTCCCCTCACATCTGTTCATCTTAGGGGTATAAAAAGAGCATCTCATCTCTGAAGCACCTTCCTGCGTGGTCCAGTGCCACGCACAGGCAGGTTTCCTGCCAGGACCTGCCCGGAGCTGCTCTGACAGACACGCACAAGGCGGATGGGGAGGATTTGCATAAGCCCCAGTTGGTTTTTGTGCTCAGTTTTCAGGGGCACTGGGCACTTTCCAGTCCAAAATGACCTCCCTTGCAAAGGCCACGAGCATTTTCCAGCCCGCGCTGCTTGACGTCCCCCTCCATAAAATGAACGAAGCCCTATCGGAGACAGATGGGAATCGCTTATCGATTCCCCTCGGTGGAGCACATTATGCCCAGATCAAACTTAACATCCCGCCAACCATACTGAGGAGGAGGATCTCACACATTTTCCTGGGGTGCACAAGCTGGGGTCCCCTTCCACAGCTGGGCTGGGGAAGAAGCCGGCCCCAACCCCACCGTCTCCATCGGGTAAGAGGACACATCCCACCACAGCCGTATATCGCCAGGCAAAGGCTATCACTGGCCCCTACCACAAAGCCGGAGAGCAGAGCTCGCGGCACCAAGAGCCTGGATGGAATTTCCTTGCCCTGCAGACTTGCACGTATTTGTTGGTTTCTATAAAATGAGTTCAGACCGTTTCCATCCCGGCTTCCCAGAAAAATCACGTTAGCATCGGTCATGTCGCAGCAGGGATGAGTGGAGCGGCATGGCTGGCGAGCGGCTCAACAGGAGCTTCTCGAAGCCAGAACCCTGCCAGCAGGGACCGGGGCCGCACGGGCAGAGCTGCTGACACCACTGCAGGCGCGGCCTCAGCCATGGCACCGCTCCTCCAGGGCAGGGGTTTGTGCCAGCCAGGCAACGCGGAGCATTCAGCACAGCAAGTGCCCTGCGATGGGAACCTGCCAGCCCAGGCTGCACCGGTGGTGGGGTTTATTCTTCCGTCAGGCAAATAAATGGAGGCAGGGAGTGCAAAACTCGTGGCTCCTTTGCCAGATGTGCCCCATTGCTGTTATCATGGAATATTAATCAGAAAGGCCTGCGTGTAATTTTGGAGTTTTGATTAGAGAAATCTCCCTTACAATAATAATCACGCTGGGGCCTGTATAAATACCAACGGCTCCAGGTTTGTTGGCTGGATAAAGTGGCATGTTGATTGCTCGGCTCGCCTGTTCATCAATCATTCGGCGTTGCCCCATGTTAGCCGTCCTCCTGGAAAGCCCCCTTTTCGCTGGCTCCCCCGGTGCCGGTCCTTTCATTAATAGCTGCCTTCCTCCTCCCCTTGCACCTCTGTCCCCACCGCCGTCCCCTGCGCTCGCGCTCGGCCCCTTCCTCCTCGCCTGCTCCCTGATCCCTGCATTCATCTCAGATTATATAAAGTTTGGCTGCCTTGAGTAAAATAAATTGCAGGCTTTTGAAGGACTGGGGCTCTGTATATTTTTACGGTTAATGAATCTTCCTGTTTGAGTTTGGAAGATGGGAACTTTGCTTTCCAGCTGCCATGTGCAGCTCTGGCCAATTAAATCAACGGGGGCTGGAAACATCGCCCCGGTGTGGGAGAGCGTCGGGTGGGGGAGAGTTGGGTGGGAGGACTGCAGGTGGGTGGGTGAGCAGTTGGTGGGAGAGAGTTGGGTGGGAGAGCGTTGGGTGGGAGAGCATTGGGTGCATCCTCTGCCTCCCTCCCCAGCATCCCCTTGACAGGCACTGCCCAACCCAGGGTCACACTGACCCATCACCCTGACTCTCACCAGGATGAAATGAGACTAGGCAAGAAAAGGGACGGGGCAGGGGTGCGAGCAGCAACATTCATGCCGCTCACGGCCACAGCGGTGCCACCCGGGTGGGCAGCCGTCCCGGGGTGCTCTGCATGGGGTGCAGAGGGTCCCACTGGTCACTGCTGACTTGACACAGACTCCTTGGTTTTTTGACTCATCCAAAGCCCTGCAGAGGAAGAATTCAGCCTGCAGGGCCATGAGGGAGAGGTTTTGCCAGGAGGAAAAGTGAGGTCTGGGCAAGTAAATGGCAGCGAGTGGTGTGTGTGCTGAGTTTTCCTTCCTCATCCTCTCCGAGCCGCCTATGGGCAAGCTGTTACAGCCCATAATTTATTCATCATTGCAACTGATTCATCATCTACTTTTTATGTCTGGTTTCTTGGCCTGTAGATTATCCGCCAGCAGTTTGTTGAGCATATTTGACATGTGAAACTCAAGCTGTGTTTACTTGTAGTTCATGTACCATGGCGTTTGGATTGGCCGCCTGCCATCAGCCACGTGGTGCCTGCGCTGTGCCCGGGTTGGCGGAGCGCGG
>NW_010415041.1:6874-7266 GCF_000710305.1 Buceros rhinoceros silvestris
GCCTTTCCCCGGCTGCAGAGAGTTCCCCGCTGTTGGTAGCACTCCTCGCTCCTCCCACCCTGCTCCTCCGAGCCAGGCAGCCAGCAAGGAAACCATATTTCTGTGAACATTCGAACGCGTGAAATCCCATAAAACCTGGGGGCAGCGCTGGAAGCGGAGCCGGGGAGGACTTGCCAACCCCGCGTGCTGGAGCAGCTTTCTTCCTCCAAATTTTCCAAGCTATACTGAGCACAAGGGAGTCTCCAAATGTGAATTTCCACTCTTGCTGCATATCCATGACCTCAAGTAAAACGAAGGAAGCCTTTCCCGGTGCTGGGTCCCAAGGAGAGCCAGAGGGGTGCCTTGCCCTGGTTGCGAACCCATAAGCAAATCAGCGGCGGGGGGGGGGGGGG
>NW_010415041.1:7370-9877 GCF_000710305.1 Buceros rhinoceros silvestris
CGGCGGGGGAGGCGGGGGGACCATGGCCCTCGCCATGTGGCCGAGAGCTCAGCTGGCGTGCGGCTGACCCAGACAAGGGAAGGCAGCTCGGTCTCCTGTGAGTGCTGGTGTCACACCCTTACGACAATAACCCCATTAACGTGTGAGCACATCAGAGACGTGCACACGCCGAGGGAGAGGCGAGAGAAAAAAATAAGAGCCCTTTCTGTCTGATAGGCTTCAGAAATATGCATTTGATTTTCAGATGTGAAGCTGGAATTGCCTCCAGATGGACGTGGGGTCACACTCCCTGACACGGGCTTCCCATTACACTGATATTGGATGCAGATATGTTCCGCACAGATAGCTGACAAATACAGCGCCCTGTTGGTTCGGGTGAGTTTGTCTAAGCCATTTCCCCCACCGGTCCCCACGGTGCTGCCATTGCCATGTCTCTGGTTCCCCGTCGCTGCCCACTCAGAGTTCCCAGCTGGCCCCGAGTCCACCTCGTTTTTGGGAGCAATCCCCTCCACCTCCCAAGGCCGCAGCGGCTCTCACGGTCCAGCTGTTTCCAGCCCCAGGTTTATTCCCTTCTATCGTCACCAGGGATGGGATGCAATTTTCGGAGACAAAGCAAACTTCCCCCATCGTTCTGAACGCCAAACAAACCCGAAGCCGGGTAAAGAGCAGCAGCTAATAATATGGCAAGATTTGTGGGGCTAATGTATAGTATTAAATGTGGCAATAAAAATATAGAGCTATTAATTGTGTCGTTGCGGCGCTGAGGGCCCCGGGCGGTTTCAGCCCTGCTTTTCTGTTTTATGGTGTCACCAGGATCTGCTGATGGAATTACTGCCGCCTTCTAATAGGAACAGTCATAATAATAATAGCAACCATAACAATAAGAATATATTTTCTCGCCGTCCTATTCTTCCTCACTTTCCCAGGGTACTTTGCAATCAGATACTTGAAGAAGCCACCGCAAATCACCGTCTCGTCAGCCCAATTTCCTCCAGAAGGGATGAGCTGTGTGCAGGGGGGAGCAGCGAGCTGCAGGATTCGGCTTTACCCTTTCTGTTTCCATGAGCTGCCTTTCTCAGGAGCCCCCTGGGACCCTGTGGAAGGGGATGGTGCGGGGCCAGGTTGGCATTGTCCCAATGGTGTCTCTCTCAATGGGAGGTGTCTCATGCTGGTCCCCATCCCTGGAAGAGAGGCAGCCATGGAGAAAGGGATGTCGTGCATCCCACAGCACCCAACACATCTCCGGCAGCCAGGGAGGAGCAGATGCAGTGGGGGCGAGAGCTGCTCAGACGATTATTTACAGCCTGAAACTTTGCTCGGGGAAGTTTGCTCCTTTTTTTCTGGTTGTTGAGTTATCCGGGAAAGGACCACTGTTTTCTCAAATGTATTCATTATCCAAAATTATTTGGGGCCCAACATAGGGGGGGATCTTTCCACTGACTTAGCTGGGTTTTGGCCCTTAATGAATAATTTCTGCAAATAATTCTTGGCCTGTGTCTTGTTCACAGGCAGTTTACTGCAAGAATTCAAAAGTCAAGCTGCTTTATTGGCCGTATAGGTCATATGGGATTATTTCCGTTCCCTGAGTAGATGACTCTTAGCACTGGGTCTTCAGTGCACACATTTTGTATTAATTCAAAATTTGCTTTCTATGAATATTTTACAAGAGTGCCTTAAAATTCACTGTTTCCATGGACATTCCTCCTCATAACTCATTCTATTTGCTTGAATATTAACTGAAGGCAAACAGAGCCGGGGCGTGCAGGGAGCCCAGCTGAGTGCGCTGGAGGAACGGGCATGGGGACGGGGGGAAATTCCACTGAGGAGCACTTCACAAATGTCAGTGTGGGTGAAATAAATAACCCTGCCTGCTCCAGGCCCTTGTCTCCGCTCCCTCCTGCCTCTGCGACCCACCGACGCTCACTCCAGGAGGAAGGAAAGAGCTCTGTATTCACCTGGTAACCTGGGCTGTCCTCCCTCTCCAGAACAGAAGGGGTTGTGGTTTGAAACACTAATAAAGCGTGGAAAATGAGTTACTGGGGAGTGGCAGTCGCCCGTACCTCACGAAGCATCTGTGAACAGTCCTGTCCGCCCCACGTGCCCCAGAGGACCCTCGCTGCTGGCACACGTGTGCTGGCAGAGGATATCCGGGACAACCTGCCGAGCACCTTCTGCCCCAGGCAGGAGGGTGATTCCCACCCATCGCCAGCCCCAACAGGTTGCCCAGAGAGGTGGTAAGAGCCTAGTCCAGCTCTGGTTGGACCTTGGGGCTCTGAGCAGCCTTGTCTAGTGGAAGATGTCACTGCTCACTGCAGGAGGCTGGACTAGCTGACCTTTAAATGTCCCTTCACACCCAAGCCATTCTGTGATTCCATGATTCATGATGTGTTACTAGGAGGCAGTGGGGAGGGGAACCCCTGGCAAAGCTGTCGACACTCCTGCCTCAGGCTCAAGTCTCCTTTGAGCTGTCTCTGTCACCCCAAAAGCAGCATCCCAGGGTCCGAGTT
>NW_010415041.1:10022-11781 GCF_000710305.1 Buceros rhinoceros silvestris
CTGGAGGGGACAGGTAGGACTTGGCCCGGGCAGGTTGGTCCTACTCCGGGTCCAGAGGGAAAAGGGGTCCCTGGAGCATCACGTTGAGGGACCAGGAGGTTTGCACCATCCCTTCCCCTCCTCTGAGAGCTGTAGGGTCTGGTTCAGCTCCCAGTTAGAGCAAGGGAAAACCAGAACACCCCAGCTGACCCCAACCTCTTCAGAACCTATTTCCACCAGAGCACACCAAAGGGGAATCTGGCCCGCAGCTTCCAGGCTGTCAAACCCATCACCTCCCCAAGAAGCCCAGACAAGAAAGCACATGTTCCCTTGGCTGTCGTGCAGCAAGGAGCTGAGTAACGGGGCGGTCTCTGCCTGGCGAAATGTGGATTCCATTTGGGCTGAGATTCTAATAGATTCTGATGCGATTTTTTTTTCCTGATTTGTACCAGGCCATCTGGATTTGTTTCTGTGAGATGCTGGTTTAATACACTTTAAATTTCCCATTGAGTCTCATGCACCAAAGAGAGGGGGAGGGGGCGAATGAAAAGCAAATTTAATAACAGAAAGACCTGAAATCTATTAAATATACATTAAAATACATTTGGTTTCCCAGTGGGTGCAAAGTGCCATAACGTTTTACTGGGTTTATGACGCTGGCAGAGGCTCTGAATGAAAATGGAGGAGAGAGTCCAGGGTCCCTGCTCAGTAGTTCACGGCGCAGAGAAAGAGTCGTCTGCAGTTTGCTAACGCAGCAAAAACGGAAAAGGCTTCTCGGGTAGATCCGCAGAGAGCCTGTTCCACATGTGTTTCCGTTAAGGATGTTCGCAAAACCTGAACAGCAAGAGACATTCAGGTTCTCAAATTATTTGGGACTTTCCTTTTCCCTCTCGTGCTACAGCTTTGGCAGGGCCCCCTCCACCCAGCCTCCCCCCGGCTCCTCCACGGACTCGGAGGGGCTCCGTGGTGCCGGGCTGCTGAGTTGTCCCCACAAAAGCGCCACGTCCAGAGGCAGGGCTGGCTCCCTGAGCTCGGGTTTTTCCTCATCCCTCTCAAGAGCAGGGCACCGGGGCTGCTGCAGCTTGGCCTGTTACCAGAACACAGGACACAGAGCAGGCAGCATCCCTGCGAGGCAGTGGTGGGAGCCCTGGAGGTCTGTGGCAGGTCTGTGCAGCATCTTGCATTTTCAGTGCTTTATCCCCCTCGTGCATTGCAGCAGGGAGAGCAACGAGCCACCCCACATGCCTGATGCCCATTGGTCCCGTCCCCACAGCTCCCTGCTTCCCAGGAGGGTATAACGCTGCTCCCCCACTAGCACCTGGCCGTCCCCATCAGCAGCTCCATGGCTGGAGGCATGGCCAGTTTATCCAGCCCTGCTGGTCTGGCCTCTCTCCATCCCACCCCGCTCTGCGGCTCACTGGCCAGGACCAGCTCCGGGGCTGAATTCCTCCCTTAACTGATTCCGGCCTCGGCATTTCCATCCAGAGAGCGCCGGTCCTTGCTAAGCAGGCTGAGACAAACCCCTGGGTGCTTCCAAACATGACGAGGAGGATGTCCTGGATGAAGGACCTTCCCCTTAGCAAAGGCCACCCCTCTACTTGTGTACAGCCTCAGCCCCACTGCATTTTGGATGTTGGCATCAAGCAGAAAGGGCTTTTCTTGGCTTAATTCAGCTTTTCTCAGCCTGGTCCCAGTCGGCACATGGTGAAGCCAGTCATGAGAAAGTAACAGGAGGAAACAGGCACCCGTACCCACCACAGGCTTCGACCACGGGCTCTGG
>NW_010415041.1:11974-12398 GCF_000710305.1 Buceros rhinoceros silvestris
CTCAGACGCTGAGCAGTCCATGACCCAGAGATGAGTTCTGCTGTGCAGCAACGTGCACGCATGACCAATGAGGGGTAAAGCGTGTGCACATGCGTGTATGCATGTGCCTGCATGTGCATGTGCATGCACAAGCATGAGCAGTGCCGGCGGCAGGGACCGGGCAGAGATGGGTGCGTGGTGGGGATGCACGTGGAGTGTGTGCTGGGGCAGGTGCCAGGGCTGGGTTTCCCGGGGGGCCATGGGGAGCTGGAGCCCCCATCCCGGGCTCTGGCTGAGGGGCAGGGAGCAGCATGGAGCAGCACGTCACGGCACTGTGCGTCGCGGTGTGGTGGGGCTGTGTGTGTTCCTGCACACCCGCCATGTCAGCGCCAGCGTGCAGCCCCGCTCCCCGCCAAGCCGGCAGCAGATGTTCGGGGCAGAGCGC
>NW_010415041.1:12575-18076 GCF_000710305.1 Buceros rhinoceros silvestris
GCTTCCCCCACGACAGGGTTCGCCGGCACGATGGAGATAATGGGAAGATGTTAAGGCAACACAGCTGGCAACCATCAGCCCGCTGCTCCACGCCGGCTGCTCCGGCCCCGTGCTCCCTTGTTGGGAAGGGAAGAGAAACACCGACCTCTGGCCGGAGTCAGAGCCGAGCCTGCACTGTGGGTAGGGAACTGGAACAGGATGGGCTTTGGAAAGGAGACCAAAACACAGCCCCGATGGGTCACAGATGATTAATCTCACAGCTCCAACAGCTACAAGAGTCCCGGCACTAATGAGCCAGTGGGTGAATCCCACCATGCTGACTTTTAACGACAAGTTGGACGGCAGCCAGCCCTTCCTCTCCCCGTCCTCATTCCCACAGCCACCCTCACCAAACCCTGCCGAGCTGTGCTTGGCCTGTATAAACCCTCCCTCGTTTCAGCACCAGACCTGGGAAGCAAGGTGGAAGAGGACAGGGTTAGGAGGGGTGGGCACGGGTGGTGGTGGTGCAGCTCAGCCTGTCTCGAGCATCCCTGCCTCCAGCTCGGTAGACCCGAGGTCCTGAGGACCCTGCAGGTGCACGAGCATCCAGAGACCTACCACCTCACCCTGCTCACACCTACCCTGGCAGGCAACGCCACTGAGCGGCAGCTAGGCCCCGCAGCCCCAGCAGCCAGCCCACAGGCTCAGGAGATGAACGTCATCCTTGGCTGCAGCCACAAAGGAGGAGGGAGAAGCGTCGTTACCCGGCCACATGGCATGAGGAGCCCGCTGCAAGGATGCTGCCTTCAGTGCTCTCGTCTGTGCTTCCAACCAGAGCAGGAGAGCTTGGAACGGGTTCAGAAAAGAGCTGGGAGTGAGTCAAGGCAGTGGAAAATATGCATTACAGTGACAGAGCGAGGAAGCTCCGTCTGTTTAGTTTATTGAGGAGACCAAGAGGTGGCTTGCTCACGGTCTACAAGCATATGCATGGGGAAGAGATTTCTGATAGCAGACGGCTCTTTAATCTAGCAGGAAAAGGCATTACAACATCCATAGTTGGAAGCCGAAACAAGACAAATCCAGATTAGAAATAAGAAGCACATTTTTAGCAGTCAGAGCAATTAAGCGTTGGAACGAATCCCCAGGGACAGAGTGGGATCTCCATCATTCGAAGTCTTTTAATGGAGACAGAGTATCTTTCTAAAAAATATATTTCAGCTTGAACATAAACGATGAGTTTTCTGCCAAGGCAGCGGGCTGTGGAATGCGGGAGGTCAGCCTGGCTGGTCACCATGGTCCCTTCTGGCCTGGAAATCCATCAGCTGCGCTGTAATTCTCTGAAATGGGTGAAAAATAACCCAGGAGCAGGCCAGCACGATTATCGCCCTGTGCAGTGGGGTTGGGATGCACAGCATCAGAGCCAGAGCTCCATCCCGCTGCCCAGGGCAGAGCCGCCCGTGCCGGGGAGGTGAGGACAAGCCAGGGCTGGAGCAACTGGTGCTCCCACCTGGTGCGATGCTCCTGCGGGGAGCTGGATATTCCGCACCGTGCTCTGCAGGGGGTGGGCGAAGAAACCTCCCCTGGGCAGGTCTGGGCTCATGCCTGGCCCATCTAAGGTGAGACAAGCCCGGATGGAAAACCTGTCAGGGCTAGAAGAAAGCCAGCTTTGAATGGCTCCCTTTTAAATTCATTTAATTCCATTTTTAATGATTATTTTAAGGCCGCTTTTAGTCCCTAACAAAAGGTGCTTTAAAGTCTCTAGGAGCGCTGACTGTTGTAAAAGGGTCAAGGGAAGGCGGGAAGCCCACGGGACTTCGTTAGGAACGCTAATGCTGATCGTAAGCTCTCCGCCCAGCACGCCAGCGTGAGGGAAGCCTGGCAATTAGCACAGGCCCACCAAGAAAACTCTTTTTCCAGTCCTTGCCCCCTGGTAAGGCTCAAAGAGCAGACAGAGGCAATACGGCGCGGGCAGACACAGAGGCACCGTGCCCAAAGGCAGCTCTCCCATGTTCAGCAGCTGCCTGGACCCAGCGGGGTCCAGCAAACGCTGAGCTGCCAACCCTGACCGTGACTCCCTGGTGCTGGCCCATCACAGCTCCAACTGTCCAGACTATTCTTGGGTCTTCCAACTCCGCCAGGAGCCAAGTGTGTTTGGCCATCAGTACCACCACAGCCGCAGGGACTGATGGAGATGCACTGTTAAGACCCCCTCCAGCAAAGCACAGGAGCTTCCCAGTTGCAGTTACTGGACGTCTCTTCACCAGCTGGGAGGAAGATCAGCCTGACAGGGACAACAGTGAGACAACACATGCCAGGGGAGGTTTAGGCTGGCCCTGAGGAACAATTTCTTCCCCATTGGGCTTGTCCCAGCCTGGCCCAGGCTGCCCAGGGCAGTGGTGGAGTCCCCATCCCTGGAGGGGTTTCCCAGCCGTGTGGAGGGGCTGCTGAGGGACAGGGGGCAGTGGGGACCTGGTGGTGCTGGGGCAATGCTTGGACCCAATCTTAAGGGTCTTTTCCAACCCAAATAATTTTCTGAGTGCATAAAAATACCCCTACGCAGGGTGGGATGGCAGAGGTTTGGGGTTACCTGGTGCTGTGTCGCAAGGTCAGGATGAGTCCATCTACACCAGGGTGGGCAGCAGCCAGGCGGAAGGACAGGCTGACACTCTGCGGGTGGAAAGAGATCCAGCAACACCTGCTACTTTCCTGCAGAAACCCAAGAGCTGATTATGACCCCATCAGCCACGAATCTTCAGGATTTTGCTACTTTATTTTATTTAATGCTCCTCTCTCTCATTCTTAATTGCATTTATTGTCATTAAAATATCAACAGAGGAACCTGGCTGCAGCCCAGGCTCACTGGTGCTCACAGGAAATCTCCATTTGTTTGATGGATGAAGCCGATGCTCTGCCGCCTGCACTTGGCTCTGCCCTGCTCTGTTTGCAGAGGGCAAAACTTAGTCAGGGGTGAAGCAGGAGCCAAAAAAGAGCAGCAAATCTGCATTGGCACAGAAATTCAGCCATCCTGGGCCAGGCAGAGCAGTGGTGGGACATTCGCACACTCCATCCTCTCCGGCCACGGGATTTCTGGTGGCATCACTCCATCTCTCTGAGCTGCTCATATTCAGTATTCATGGAGCTGTTTTTCTCCTTCAAAAGGAGTAATAAAATGAATTAAGTCCCACGACCACTTTGGCACCACTTGGATTTTACAGATGGCAGAAATTAGAGCAGAAAATGGCTGATCGCGTTGCTGATGAAGGCAGGGCTGAAGGAGAGGCAGGTTAGCACCAGCATCCCCCAGTGCTGCTGCCACGGGTCCCTCCCAGCCTGGAGACCAAGAGCCAGCCTTCACCTCCTCCCTTCTGTGACCTTTCTTCAGCCATTGCCCCGCTCCAGAGCCTGACAAACGGGCAGCAAGGGCCTTCCCGAGCCCAGGAGCCAGAGAGTGATGGGCAACGGCTGCCTCGTTCTACACCTGGAACCCAGGAGCTACATCAAGGGGTGTCTTCAGAGTCTGTGGGCTTCATCTCACAGACTGTCCCCTCTCCAGTGGAGGGAGAGAAGGTGCTGGATAATTAGCAAAGCACGCACCAGTGGAATAAAAAAGGAGATGCTGTGGGGAGCAGTAACTAATATAAAATATTAAATCGCTATTCAATAAGATGTGGATGCAACTTCCCGTCACTCCTTTAGCACAAGCACAGGAGGGGGGGCAGGTGACTCCCTGAGCATCCCCTGTGCACCCTCACCCTGTGAGGCACATTGCAACAGTCCCCAGGCAGGGCTCAGCCTCTGGATTCACCAAGACGACACAGCTCACTCCTTCCCCTCGGGTAGGGCTTTGATTTCCTCCAAACTGCAAGTCAGCTGCTCCCTTCTGTTTTCTTCCCGGAAGAAAGACAATACATGTCGTCCAATTTCAAGCTCTTGCCCAGGGCAGCTCTGTGAACCAGAAAAGAAGAGGCATGAAGCTACTTTGGGCTCCAAAATAGAAGGAAAAAACAGACACGTTTGCACATGAACATTTTTGTTGTCTCCAGAGCAGCAGAAATGCCTCTCCATGGGCTTCTGTGGTTTCATTCTGCATTTGTGATACGTGTCACAGGGATGGGTTCGTTAGCAAAGCCCCAGGAAGGTCTTGCAGAGCCCTCAAGCTCTCCAGTGCGCTCTCATCACGGGGAGAGCTGAGGAGAACTGCCCGGCCCCATTTCAGGACTGCCTTTATCGCAGCAGGACTGGAAACGGGGCAGGGAGGGCTGGAGCTCCCTGCTGCTGCAGAAATGTGCAGCTCTGGCAGCACCAAGTCCTGCTCCGCTGGTAAGTCACCCATGGAGGATGAGCCACCCATAGAGAACCCTCCCTAGCACTACCGAGGCTGGGGAAGGGTGAATTGATGCTCTCAGTATCCAGTGTCTGAAAGACAGAGCCAGACAGACTGACAACAGCTTTCCCTAAGCCCTCGCTCCCCAGCCACGGGTGACCCCTCGTGCCCCACCAGCCCTGTGCAGTGCCATTGCACATGGGTCACATCTCCAGTCCCACTGCTGGAGGGGGGGTAGGGGCTGCACCCCGTAACTCAGACCCTCTGGACGCTTGCAGAGAGTGTTTGTCTTCCTTGTGTCTTCAAAGCCCTTTCATCCCTCCTCCTGAAAGGAAAGCTTTCAGGGTTTTGTACTGGTGATGCTTGTCAAACAAATCCCCTCCAGAGAAGTCGTCCAAGGGAAATGAGACTCTCAGTGCTGGCTCACCTCCCCGCTCCCAGGGTGCTCTCAGGCGTGCCATCAATTGCTCATGTGTGTGGAAACAACGCAGCCCACACCAGAGGCAAGCCCAGCCTTCCAGAGCACTTGCAGGGAGGTGGAACCCTTGCCCAGCCCGAGGAGAGAGGACAGAGAGCAAGTCACATGCCTGATGGCATTTCTGGAACACAGGCGGGATGGATAGCCAGCCGTGTAGAAATGATGGCATTTAAAATCCATGGCATGACAGCAGAGGAGCCGCCACGGCTGCTTCTGGCCATGCCACCTCCCTGGCGAGGTGCACTGGTGGTCCTGAGCCCCTGTGGACATTGGGCAGCGAAGGGAGGGCTCCCAGCTTTGGCATCTTCCCTTTCTTTTCCTCCCCAGCTGCCCCACCTAATAAATAAAGAAACTTGCTGGTTCAGAGGAAGCTGAAAATTTAGAACAATTGAACATTTCTTTGGGGAAGCAGCTGAGCATCAGCTGTCCCAGCTCCAAGCAGAAGATGCATGTTGTGCTCTTCGAGAACTCAGGCCACCTTGCTCCAAGGACGGGCCCATGGATGAGCTCTCCCTTCACAGCTCGCAGAATAAACCCTGACGATAAGAGCTGAAGCAGCAAGTTGGTGCCTCCCTGACTCCTCCTGCAGCCCGGAGAGCAGGAGTTACCCGAAGTGGAGATGCTGGTGGAGATGTGGGCTCTGGTGAGAGCCTCCCACCAGCGGCACAGGGAAGGAGATATGTGGGGCGGCGGGGGGGGGGCGAAGGCCGGGGGGACACC
>NW_010415041.1:18130-19935 GCF_000710305.1 Buceros rhinoceros silvestris
CAGCCCCCCCCCACGAGGGACAGGGAAGGGTGTGTGGGGGGCGGGGGGGGGGGGCAGTGGCAGGGGGGACACACACCCAGCAGACAGCCACTCACCACACAAGCAGATTCAGCCCTCCAGATGGCAGAGAGATCACTAATTATCCACTAATTATTAATCAGTTCCCTGTGATTTTATCTTAATTGGGCTCTTTCTTATCCAGCCTTTTATAACATCTCCCCGGTTCTGAGCGAGCGGCGCTGAGCCACGGTCCCTTCGCTGCTGGGGTCACCCCCACCCTGTCGGTGCGCACCCTGGTGTGGGGCAGTGCGGGGGGCTGTGGGGCAGCCCTGGGAAGCACTGGGAGCTGTCAGAGCTGTTTATGGGAGCTCAGAGCCTTCAGGGCTTCACCTGCCAGCTTTGTTTGTCTATGAAACCCCTGAGCGCTCACGGTGCAGTATGAATAATAAATACTTGAGAATAATCAATAGAGAAGAGCTAGGACAGGACTGCCAGGGGCATGCAGCAGCATCGTGCCGCTCCTCTCCATGCCTTCCCTCCCCAAGTCAAGGCAGGACACGGCCCCACCTTCTACAGCAGAGCTGACGCCGCTCCACCACCCTGGGTCTGTTTGAGCCCCACCTTGCCAGGCCACAGAGCTGCCCCCAGGTCCCCAGGTCCCCCAGCCTCCCAGTCAAGCCAAGCAGCCCCTCAGCAGCCCAGCAGGCAGGAGCTGTCCCAGCAGAACTGCTGCTCTCCTGCCAGCTCTGGCCGTCCCTGGTGGGAGCCGACAGCCCCAGCCCAGCGAGCAGCATCGCTGCCCTGTCCTGGAAAGCTCAACCGCATCTGCACCGACCACACGGGGAAGAGAAACAAACCAACAAACCATGGACCATTGCTCCACTCTCCTCCCGGGAAAGGAACAACTGCAGCAATTAGCACACACAGACACTAATGAGCCTTTGCAATAACTGTGGGCAAAGAGGTGTGTGAAGGTAGTGCCGGGCTGGGGGGCTGCCCAGTGCCGGAGGGGTTTGTCCCACCAGCCCAGCAGCCAGTGGGGATGGTGGGGCTGGGGAGAGGAGTGCTGGCTTCCAGAAAACATCGTGTGATTCGGTCCTGCCGCTGCCTCTGAGCACAACCGAGGTGAAGCATCACACCGCGGCACTTCTGCGTTGGTTTTCCCCGAGGCCCTCCTGAACAAATGCAGCCGGGCATCGCCAGCACCCTGCGGGCAAAGGCAGCCTGGTGGCACTGCAGGCTGCTGGCATCTGCCCAGCCTCACCTCTGGCTCCTGGGCAAGAGCTCTGCAGCAGCACCGAGATGCACAGCCCCCACTGTGGGGCTTGAGCCAGTGTCCCCACCAGGACCTCCACATGTGGTGGTGGGGTGAGGAGAGCTCGGGGGCGACAGGAATCCCTGGGAAAATCTTTTACATGATTTATTCATATTACAGATATTTCGGTGTGTTGGCTGTAATTAAAAGTTCAACATCTGAGGCAAAAGAGGAGCAAAAATCTTCCAACCACTTTAAAGAGAGACTTTGAGGGAGGAAGACAATAAACCACGCTGTGCTTAAACAAATCCCTTCTACCTTTCATCATTTCCTGGCTAATTATCAAAGCTATCTGTGTTTCGGGAAGGAGCCCCACTCCTGGGCCCCTTCCCCGCTCCGCCCTGCCTTGCAGTCCCCGTCCTTCCTCCAGTGTGACCCATGCTTCCCAGTAAGGCACCAGCAATGCCAGGCACTGGCTGGAAGGAGCTGCCAGGGCTCCCCCCAGCATTGCCAGGGCCGTGACAGCAGCCCGGGGTGGGGACAAGCCTTT
>NW_010415041.1:20130-22350 GCF_000710305.1 Buceros rhinoceros silvestris
TACCCGCCCCGCCACAGCCCGGCTGGCATTGTTCACTGGCATGAAACTCACCCCCAAAATGATTTATTTTAAAAAATGTGAACAAAGGCGGGGTTCTGACTTGGCTGCAGGCGAGGAGGGATGGAAGGGAAGGGCTGAAAGCCCCCATTGAGTGGGCTGACTCCGGGACAGCGCTCGGCCGTGGGGAAGCACTGGCGCGTCTGGGCACATCGCTGCCCTGCGGTTCCCAGGCTGGCTCCCCCAGGGCTGGGGGGCTGCTGGCCACCCCGACCAGCTGCGTTTTCCCGGGAGAGCAGCCTCCAGGCCACTGTGCATCTCACGGCAGACCTTGGGGCAGACACTGCTTCTCCCACCCACCACAGAACCCCCACGTTCCTGCTGTGGAGCCCGGAGGGGGCGAGGCAGCTGACGGGGTGGTCCCACAGCAGGCGCTCAGCCCCCGGCCTCAGCCCCTCACAGTGTCGTGCTGCGGGATAGAGCTGCAGGATAACAGCTCTCAGGGTGACAAAGGTGGGCAGAGGGAATGTCCGTCCCTCCAAGGGTCTGTGCAGGTGTTGCTGGATCCAGCGGTCTGTGCTTCAAAGCATCCTGGATGAGGCCGCGGAGCAGAGTGGGGCAGCTTGGAGCACACACTCGCTGTCGTGCTGCGGGATAGAGCTGCAGGATAACAGCTCTCAGGGTGACAAAGGTGGGCAGAGGGAATGTCCGTCCCTCCAAGGGTCTGTGCAGGTGTTGCTGGATCCAGCGGTCTGTGCTTCAAAGCATCCATCCAGCTCCCAGCAGCACGGGAAAAGCTGTCTCCCCTGCCTGCTCTCAGCACTGATTTATCTGTTTAGGTTTCCCCTAAAGCCTGGCAGGAAAACAAAGAGGGGGAAATATGAGCCCGATCACTAAAATAACAATCACTTTAATGCATTATCAAGCAAAACGATTTCCTAGTGGCAAAAGGATGATGAAGTGAAGCCGTCAGGGCTTGTGGGAAGACAGCATGTAGCGTTCCCCAAGAGGTGCCAGAGCAGCCCTGGGGTGCCGGGAGCTGCTATGGGGACACGGGGACATGGGGTGCTGCAGGAGGGGCTGGGCCAGCCTTTGGGAAGGAAACATTGGGAGAGGCAGCAGAGTGAATTAACTCTTCCATCTGGGAAGGGCAGAGAGGAAGACCTATTCTCTTTGTGGAAAGCAAACAGCCGTCCTCGTAACACGGAGGGGTCCTGGAGCCAGCTGCGTGCTCTGGAGCCACTGCTGTTCACCGGTGGGTGAAAGGGAAAAGGTGGAAAGAAGAGGAGACCCTCAGAAAGCCCTGGAGTGCAGAGTTCACAGCGTTCCAGCAGCTCCCGCAGTGCCCTGCCAGGGCCTGGGCGTTTCCCTTCCCGTTTCAAAGCTGGTCCCTGCAAAATCGGCTGTTCCCTGGGCAAAGCTGGACTCTCCGCTGAAGGGCTTGTTGGTGGTAGGGTGCGCAGTATGGGAAGTGTAACCTGCTGCCTCTCTTCCCCCTTGTTACTGGGACCAGCAGCACCAAGAGGAGGGAGACAAGGATGGAGCTGTCAGAGCTACTGGCACCTGCATGTGTGTGGCATCTGCCCTGGTCCTGGTGGCTAATTCAGGCTCTAGAGGCTCTCGGACCTGCTGGGAGCCAGAACACGAGCTGGAGAGGGAAAAGAGGCAGAAGGGAGGGGAGGGAGGGTACTTCTGCAGTGGAAGGGACCCACAGCGATTAGATGGCCAGAGCCCCCGGCTCTGGTGCATTATGAGCCGCATTGGGTGCCATCCGCACCCCACCCATGGGGACTGAGACAGCACCAGGACACCAAACCACCCAGGAGCTCGGGGTGGGCATGCAGGTGGGATCCCACCCCCGTCTCCACGGTACTGCAGGTGCTGGGGTCCACGAGAGCCCGGCTTTGCTGCAAAGCCCTGCCAGGACCCTGTGCAAGCATCTCCGGGATTGAGAAGCTGCCTTGCCCCTCTGCAGTGCTCATCACCCACCCTGCGACCCTTGCACAGCCCCCATCACCTTCCCACCCCAGAACTCCCCCCAGCTGTCCGCACCCCGTTCACTGGGACGCGCTCTGCACTCAGGCGCTCCGCCATAGCGATGCAGCACTCGTAGCCGCCGGCACAGAGCGGAAAGAAGAGCGCGATGTGGCTCTCCAAGCCAGCATGTTTCTCGGGCTGGGTTTCTCATGTTTTTCATGCAGCACTGAGAGGCTGGTGGCAGGG
>NW_010415041.1:22531-22863 GCF_000710305.1 Buceros rhinoceros silvestris
CCTCTTGCCAGCTGCCTGCTTGCCACTGGCTGCTGCCTTCTGGTTTGAGTTACCCAGGCTGGTCACATTCCAGTGCAAAGTGCATTTTTTCCACTCTCTTCCCCTTCTCCCCCTGGCCGGCCCCCGTCCAGGAGCCCCCTTTGATTTAGTGTTAGTGAAAAGCTGCAGGACATGGCCCCAAGCTGTGGTTCAGGTACGGAGCAGCAGAGCGGAGCACAAATTGCTCTGGATTAACCTGCCTGTGGAAATGGAGCCCGAGCATCCCTGCAATGCCAAGGCCTGTGCCTCGGTACCTGACAGCGAGCTGACCTGGGAGCTTCAAACCCCCCGGT
>NW_010415041.1:23006-23684 GCF_000710305.1 Buceros rhinoceros silvestris
GCTGAGCAGTGCCAGTGAGTGATGCGGGCAAAGGCGCTGCCAAAGCGGTGCCAGGGACCCCTGAGCCATGCAAGGAAAGAGGCTGCCCCGGCCCTGGGGCTGCTGTTGAGGCTAGGCCACAAGCACCAAGGGATATTTTAGAGAAAACGTCTCATCTTTTCATGTTCCCGAAGTTTTCTGGTAGTTGGAAAGCTTCACAGAGCCCGTGCAACTGCAGAAAGCCAATGAAAATAGAAGCAGTTCCACCTGCACAGGGGGAGGAGGGGACCAGCTGCTGTATAACACAATTTCCATATGCAAAATGGCATTAAACAGGATCAGTTCTGGATTTGTAATGAAACCCAGGAAAGCTGAAGCATCAGGCCCAGAAATGCTGCTCTGAGTGTGGCCCCAGCCTCTCTGGGACTGTGGCTGGACTGCAAAGGGCTGGGTCCCCCTCCAGATGCGGGATGGACGGGTGGTGGAGCAGGGAAGGCAGGAGCAGGGAGGGATGGAGTGGAAAGAATGAAGTGAGGAAGGATGGAGCATTGAAGGATGGAGTGGGGAGGGATGCAGCACAGGAGCATCCTTGTGGGCTCCATCCCTGCTGCCCCATCCCCTACAGCTCCATCCCTGCGGCTTCATCCCCGCTGTTTCCGAACGAGCCGGTTCCTGCGTGCTCCTCAGCCCAGGGCTGCA
>NW_010415041.1:23700-24400 GCF_000710305.1 Buceros rhinoceros silvestris
GCCCCCCCCCTGCGTCTTCCTCCCCGCTGTTTCCGAACGAGCCGGTTCCTGCGTGCTCCTCAGCCCAGGTCTGCAGCTCATAGGGGTCAGGATACTCCCGAGATGCTGCCACACATCGGGATGATGCTTCAGAGCGTTTGAAATTTGACCACTGCTAAGGAAACTGCAAAAAACCAAAAAGGGCTAATGTGAAAATAATAAATTGCAAACATTCCTGTGGTGGAAGTGGATTCTCTGCCTCCTTTTATCCCTGCATATTGTCTTCGCAGCAGCCGTCTGTGAAATTGCACTGTTATTGAAGTAATTCTGGGGGTAATTAGAGTTAATAATTCAGTATTTTATTTCTATTCTCCAGTTACTGCAGGGGGAAAAACATACATATCTATAATCCAGGGAGCAAAGGCGTAGTTTTCCTTTTCATGGCAAAAATTAGCTTTGTCTGGGTCCAGTCCTTCCCTGCGGCCACCCACGTCCCGCAGTGCCCACCTCCCGCCTGCTCCCCATCCCCTCCACCAGCACCTCGGCCCGAGGGGGGACCCCGGCCCTTCAGCAGCACTCTGGTCTTTGGAGCATCCCCGGTGGGGAGCAGGGTCACTGGAGAGGGGAGAGCCGGGTGCTCGAGCACCCACCGCCCCCAGGGTCCCTGCACTTTGCATCTGCAAAGTGCCCCTGGCCGGGCACCGGCTCATCGCGGTTACCC
>NW_010415041.1:24446-26364 GCF_000710305.1 Buceros rhinoceros silvestris
CTTTGCATCTGCAAAGTGCCCCTGGCCGGTCACCGGCTCATCGCGTTCACCCCCCTGGAACATTAAAGAGCTTTTCTGTTAAATTATTTGGAATTAAGTTTGGCAGCGGAGCCCTTTGGGAGGGATCGGATTGATTTCCTCAGTGAAATGAGTTTGGAGAGGGCTCAGTCTAGTTCCTCGCGCTAATTATCCCCTACAATAATTAAGCCGTCAGCAGTTTGGGAGACGGGGCTTTATCTGGGGAGGGAAGGGGAAGGTGAGCCCACCCCAGGGGCTCTGCTCCGGCCCAGGGCCGGGCTCAGCCTTTCGAAACAGGATTAGGGCAAGAGACAGCCTGAGCGCAGGAGTTATTAGAGCAGGAAATTTCAAATTATATGGAAATAATCTTCTGAGTGAGAGTTTATTTTGGAACTTTAGACTTAATAATTCAGCACTTCTGGGATTTGGCATGTGAAGTGACAAAGATTAAAGGCGTATTGTCAGGTTCCCAATGCGGTGTTTCCAAACAATGCCGTTCCTCACCTGCCTCCCAAACACTGAGGGGCTTTATCTGCTCCCCGCTAATTCCCACGCTCGGGGCTCGGCGTGCGTGGCGGCTCCTCCGCTCCCCACCGAGCCGCGGGGATTTCGCAGCCCGGACAGCGCTGCAGCGAGGTCTCAGATTACCCAGGCTGGATGTTCCTCAGCACATGTGCTAGCACATTGTGGAGAATCATCATAAATAATTAAAACTTAGCTACACTTGTCAAATAAATGAACAAAGTACGTTTCATGGTGCATTATCCCTGCATTCCCCTGACTGTGTTTGTCACCAGCTCCTCGAACAGGGCAAACTATTTATAGCAAACAACTTATTCAAAGCATTTCGCCCTTTCTCTTCCCTCCTGCTTGTGAATTGTTCATGAACAGACTGATTCTTCACTAATTTGTTCGCTCTTCATAATTGCTCAAAATATGTTTCATGTGCATCGACTCCAGCACTCGGGCTGATTGCGAACAGCTTCCACAACATCCAGCCGCTATTTTGGTGGCTTCCAGAGCCTCCAGATTGCTGCTTCAGCCCCGTTCCGTCCCTGATGCATGACGAAGGGACCAGAGCCCGGGTTCACCCGGCAGCCTGAGCGTGCAGTATCAGGGATGGGGATCCACCATCCCACCAGCGGAAGGGCCAAGGACCTCAACTGCAAATCCCCGTTCCAGCTGTGTTAAGTTCAGCGTCTCCACCAGAAGAAGCATTTTCACCTGCCTCCATGGCCAGGCCCTGCTTGCTCAGCAGCCAGGAGCAACGAGCTACAGGGTCCGGCTCCTCCAGCCTCTCCCCATCCCTCCAGGCAGCTCCGGGCTCAGGCGAAACTGCGAGGTGGGTCCAGCCCGGGACGTGCCCCGGGAAGCCGAGGCATCTGGGGTAACACCGCTCGGGGGCATCTCTGACTTGGGCTCTGGCCACCGGTGCAGGATTTTACATGACCCAACAGCTCTTCTTTGCAGCTGGGCTCACGGCAAATCTGCACAATGAGCTACTCGGGGGTGAGGAGACGGGAGTTCAGAGCAAGCTGAGCGCTCGGGGGGTTCCCCTTTCGCTGGCTGGGTTATTTTCCTACTGAATTACAACGCTTTGTTCAGGGTTTTTAATGAAAGAGAAATCACCTTCAGAGCAGCATTTCCGTTAACCCCTCACTGTCTGCGAGTCCCAGCACCGCAGGTGATTACAGTGGTGGTGGCTTTTGGCAGGCAAGGATGTGGGAGCAGACCACCCCACCCCGAAATTCCAGGAACCCCCTGAGCCTCCACACTGCTGGGGACCACTGGAGAATCTAAGATGCGGACATGGAGTCCTGTCCACGCAAGGTGCAATGGGCACCATGGGGGATGTGCCGGCTGTGGTGGTGCTGCCAGCTCTGCCCTCGCTGACAGCCAG
>NW_010415041.1:26512-30415 GCF_000710305.1 Buceros rhinoceros silvestris
GCCCACCTTGGCCCAGAGGTGGCATCTCACCAGCATCTCGCCTTCTCCGATAATGCGGTGGGAGGTGTTGAGCCCATCAACCCACCAACTCCCGGCCATGAGAGCATAGCTGGGGGCGGAGTAGATGAAAGTGGGGCAATAGAAGGCACCCGCAGACAGCAGGATGCCGACACGCCCGGTGGCTTGGTTTCCGACTCTGGTCCGCACCCAAGTGAAGACAAAGTGCCTGAGCAGGAATTTGACTGCAGGCTGGTGTCTCGTCAAGGCATCGTCATGCCGGCCTCGTCTGGGATGTGCACAGCTCATGGGAAATTTCCAGCCGGATCACCGGAGGTTCCCGGCATCCTGCACCTTCCCGCCCAGAGGGGCAGCTGCCCCACACCTCCCTCACCCCTAAGGATGCTCTGTGCTGGTCTCCACATCCTCGGTCCCTCCTCACCAGCAGCTTTCCCAGCCCCTTGCCCCTTTCCCTGGCTCCAGACAGGCAGCTCCCCGGCTCAGCCATAATCCTCCTGGTATTTCTGATGTGTCTTTGCCCCCGAGGGAGCTGGGGACCTTCCAGTTCTCCCATTCCCGATGCAGTTAGTCAGGAAACGCTGCCCCGTCATCGTGGCCTCAGGTGCAGTCACGAACTGGCTCCCCGGGGAGCACCCTGCCGAGGGCACGAGCCCGCGCCCAGCGCCTGGCCCGTCTCTGCTCAGTGATGCCAAGGGATTGGGGAGGATTTTAGGCCTTTCTGTGTCTTTCCTAAACACGGAAAATGAAGAGGTACTTAAGAATCTGCTGTTTATATTGAAAGCCAAAATCCCTTTAGAATTTAATCTCCTGGTGATGGATTTAAAACTGTTACAGACAGTCGAGTTCTTTTTTTATCGCGGGAGTTGTCGTAACTCTTTGAAGCAGGATTTTATTGCAAACAGAGTATTTGTCCTCGAGGTCCCACCCCGGCGATGTCCATACTGGGCTGTGGGCAACAGACATGGCCGGAGAGAGGGGTCCCTCAGGGGTGCGTGGTGGCACCTCGGGATGGACACCAGTGAGAGCATCGCCGCCAGGACCGGACCTCTGCTCTGCCCGGGGCCTCGCGCTGTACCTGCTCCCAGGGAGAGGGGCGATGCTCTGGGCTCAGCAGGATGCGGCACCAGTGCAGGTTGCTGCAGGGGATGCGCTGGGTGCCCAGCTGCCACGCTGGGGTTTGGGCACCCTCTCGAACATAAACCAGTTTGCTCTACAAAACCCCCTTATTTCCAACAAAAAGGGAATGGCCGAAAGAGCAGGCCTACAGCAGCGCTGGCACAGCTGCATCAGCCCTGCCTCAGCGGCAGCAACCACCGCCCTCTGAATCACCAGCCCGGTGCTGGCGAGCGCTGGCTCCACCACCCCAGCTCCCATCGCGGCGGGGCTGACCCAGTTCCCACCTCGCCTGTAAGAGCTGGTGAGATTATCCACCTTGGCCATCGCGCTGCAGACAGCGTGCGTGCCCACGGGGAAGGAAGGACTGAGATCATTTTGAGGTAATGCAGGGGGAGGCGAAGGAAGAGGGAGAGGGATGGGGACAGAGGTGTGGGACTGGGTCACAGATCTGGCTGTACCTGCCCCACAGAGCCCACAGTGACCTGAAGGCAGGCAGTGGGTGCTACCTGCCAGCACCACAGTGTCCCACCTCTCTGACTGGTCCCCCATGGCGACGAGCAGGACAGCAGCCAGCAAGGGTGGAGAAAAGCACGGAAGTACGGAGGGGTAGAGGAGTGTAAACGCTTGCCCAGCTCTCCGTCCCAAACCAGCCCCATCATCATGCAATGAATCCCTGCTCTCCCTTGTCCCACCAGCACCTCACAAGCTGGGGCGTGTAGATGTGCTTCTGCATGTGTCTGTAGCATCTCAGGGAGCATCTCCCAGCATGGACAGCTAAGCCTGGAGACAGGCTCTCACCCCTCCCAGGCAATAAACCTGCCAGCAGGAGTCGTTGACCTTGTCCCCATCTTTCAGCTGCTGTTTCAGGAGACTGCGAGGAGACACACAAGGTCACTGTCTCTCGGCCGGCAGCAACTGAGTGGCCATTTCATCACCAAGGAATAGGCTGCTGCTGAAGAACGCCTTGGCCAGGGGAGAGGAGCTGACAGACCGGCAGAGGGCTGGGAAAGCGGCGAGGGCAGGGGGCTGCGGGGAAGCTGAGCTCCTTTGTCTATATCCTTTTAAGTTCCTGGCACAGCCCGGCCAGAGCTGCCGGCTGGGGGGTACAAGGGGTCCATCTCCACGCAGCTCCTTCCCTACCTTGAAAAGCAGCTTGCGCCCCAAACTTCTCCTCACGTTTCCCCGAGTCGAGGCACTGGAGATTCCTGTAGCTGCCGTGCATCTGCCTTGCTGGACACTTGCTGGAGAGACGTGCTCGAGAGAACTGTCAGAATTGGTTAAAATTAGCCAATGGACTCACGGTCATCACTGAGGGGACAGATGGAGGCTCGCGCACACACTGAGTGGCTCTGGTTAACCAAGCTCCAAACACCACGGCGAGGCCGTGGCTGGAGAGGACACGGGGCTGGAGGCTGCACAGGGACTGTGAGACACGCCAGAGTGGGCTTGGCAGATGGTGTCTGTGGCAGAGTGGCTGGAAATGGGGCTAAAACCTGTTCTGGGGTGCAGATGGCCCCAAGCCGGCCCCACGGTGTGCTGTGCTGCTGCTTTTCCCAGCCGGAGGAGTGGAGGGTCGGCTCCAGAGAAGTCCAACCACAGGAGATGCTCCCAAAATCCTTCATAAAGAAGCAGGAGAGGGCGAGCAGCCTCCACCCCAGCCAGGCAGCCTTTTAGCAGCCATCACTGAGGAGAGAAAGAGCTGCTCAGCAGAAAATCTTGTCATTTGATAACAACGGCGAGAGATGACACCCTCCTCCTGTTTGCCCACAGCCGGCTGGCTGCAGGATGAGCAAGGACAAAAGCCAGAGTCCGGGCAGTGCCCCAGGCTGGGCACTGACCATCCTCCTCTCCCTGGGACTGAGAAAAGCTGCTTGAGAAGCACACCCAGGCAAGAGACAGGACAGACAACCCACCCCAGAGCTGTGCAAGCTGGAGAAGAGGTTTCCCAGTGGTTTGCGTGCTCCCAGCACGGGCTGCAAGGGCTCAGTGTGCTGGGAGATGGGCCAGGACCCTGCCTGATCGAGCATTGTCTCCTTTGCCGCTCCTGGCTCCACGCTGGCCTGTCACTAAGGCTGTACCAATCTCCATGAGCATCCCTGGTCACAGGCTCCGTGCTCCTGCTGCTAGAGCCCATCAGCCGCTGCCATGCTCCTGGCAGGTCCAGCACAGGCAGGTAAGTCCCGTCTCTTGGACTCGTTGTAATGAGCCCAGGTGCTCATTTCCCATCTGAACAATTTACTCGGCAGATCCTTCAGCTGAAGCAGAGTCCTACCGCAGGGGCTGGGAGAAGGGCTCTGCCTGTGACAGATGCAGAGGGTATCTGAGCAAAATCACCTCCTCAGTGGGTAGAAGGAGACAATGGAAAAGGAAAAAGGCTGGAGAGCTCCGAGAGCTGCCCAGCCTGACTGGCAGACAACTGGGGCTGGAGCTCGGCCAGGACCCAGCGCAGTGTTCTGCTTCTCGGCCACCCTCAGGCTGGACTGCTGCAGGGCAGAAGCTGTTCTCGGAGCCTCTGAGCTCTGCAACGCGCTGCATGGTGCCCCAGCAGCACCAGCCTCCGAAGGTGAGTAGAGGGAAAGATTATTTAAAAATAGCATCTGCCTTCACCTTGACACCGTCTCCCTGAGAATCTCAAAATGCTTTTCACATGCCTTTCATCCGCGGCTGAGCAGAGGCAGGGGAGGTCTCCCCCCGCTGCGCAGCGAGGCTGTTTGCTGGCTCTGGTGGCTCTGGTTGGGCTCCACTCCCCCGGCAGAGCCGGGTCTCTCG
>NW_010415041.1:30489-31668 GCF_000710305.1 Buceros rhinoceros silvestris
GGTATGGCTCCCCCCGCTGCGCAGCGAGGCTGTTTGCTGTCTCTGGTGGCTCTGGTTGGGCTCCACTCCCCGGGCAGAGCCGGGTCTCTCGCCTGGCTTGGGCTTCGGTCCTGAGCCCGAAATCCAGCCTGCCCCGTGCCGGAACCCAGCGTGGGACGGTCAGAGCTCCACACACAACTACTGTGGGTGGGATGTAAGGTTCCTGCTATAAAAACATAATTCACACAAGCAGCAAATCACCTCATGCCAGAGCCATCAGTCTGACAGGTCAGACCCTCCAATTCTTGCTGAACCTCCCCATGTTCGGTAGCTCAGCAACACAAACTCCTCCATAAACCTGCCGATGTTCCTCCAGGACACAGCCAGCGTCTCTGGCTGGCCCGTCCCCCTCCCCAGAGACTGCTCCAGACTTTCGCCCCAGGCTGGTCACAAACCTTTTTCTTGTTTGCAGCCTGAATTAATCCTTCACTAATTCACAACCATTTGCTCTTGGGCTGATACTATCACTGCAGGTCAAGGGCCTGTCCCCCTCCTTGGCATTTGCTCCCACACAGATGTTTATGAGAGTCACTGTATCGTCTCAGCCTCTGTCTGGTGGGGCTGAACACACCACTCTCTCCATTTCCCAGCTGACAGCAGATCCAGAGCTGGAAATCAGCTGTTCCAGCCACGGGCAAGTGCCTTCAGCAGCCCAGCCCGAGCGAGGTCAAGTCCAGAGCTGCTCTGAGCATCACGCTGCCCTAGTTCTCCTCTTCACATTTATCTCATTTGCAACTGGGCATCTGATCCAACGTTCGGTGTTCCCGGGCCCCTGACACGGCTCTTTTCCTCGTGACTGTGGTGCAGGATGAGGGGCTGGGGTTAACGGGGGAGACAGCGGTAGCAGGGGAGGCCCAGGCAGAGATAAACCACTATTAACAAAACTGAATGATCTAAACGTTAAGGGAGGAAAAACTTAATAAATTAAATGTAAATCTATTTTTGTTACATCTGTTCAGATCCTTTAAGGAGCTTTAAGACAGCTGTTTCCAGATCCCATTTAATCTTGATGTTATTGTAATGAGCCAAGCCTTGGGGTCGGAGCTGATTGTCTCTCCAGGCACATTCCTGAGCACCAGTGAAAATGCTGCTCCCAGCCAGGCCGGCTTCCCCGGCTCCCGGGTGCGGGGGCAGGGGGGG
>NW_010415041.1:32050-32674 GCF_000710305.1 Buceros rhinoceros silvestris
GTCTGTGGTGGTGGCCACCCCCCGCCACGTCGAGGGTGCAGAGGGGACACGCCATGCCCCGCTGATGGAAGTGGGGAGCAGAAGTGCAGCACTGGGCTCCAAGCCCCAAAGCCGTGCTGGCCCCCTCCTGCTGGCAGCAGCCCCCGTCAGGACCCGGAGCTGAGCTGCAGCCCCATCACCCGCCCGATGCCCGCTCCTCGCAGGCAGGGCGGAGAAGCCGAGGGCTGCACCCACACGCCTGCCCCAGCCTGCACGCCCAGCATGCCCAGTACACCGACGAGGAGGGCCAGAGCCGAGCCCCCAGCCTGGCTGCACTTCACCCTCTCCATCTCCCCTCCCTGAGGGGTCTGAGTGGTGGCTGCCCCTCTGATTTCTGAGCCCCAAGCTGTCACCTCCCCCTTTGCTCTTCATCTCTTCCCCTTGTTTGCTGGCATAGTTATTACTCTGACATTAGAGGCTTTGTTTTTAATTTCCTAAATTACAGCATAATTTAGGCTAATTATTGCTTTGTCCCTCTGATCTTATTAAACCTTTAATCCCTCGGTGATTCCCCACCCAGAGCAAAGTCTGCTTTTCTCACATTCATTCCTGCCCTGGGCCTGCTCTTGCCTCTTGCCCGAGGCA
>NW_010415041.1:32856-34067 GCF_000710305.1 Buceros rhinoceros silvestris
CACAGGAAGGGGCAGGGAGGGGCTCCGCACCCAGACACGGGCACCTCATCAAGGAGGGACCACCCTGCTGGGCTGGGCAATGTCTCTATCACTGCAGTTACAAACCCCCTTGGCTCTCGTCTTGTGTGGTGTTGTCCAGTTGCCTTGTGATCCTCACATCCCACCGAGGACGTGGCACAACGTGGCCACACCGCTCCTCCCATCTCCAGCCGGGTCTTGCCATGATGGACAACCACCGGCAGGGATCTGCCCTCGTGCATCTCCTGGGTCCTTGGGTGCCTTCAGTGTCCCGAGGGGATTTAGCAGCAGAGCTGTGGAGCATGGAGCAAGTCCCTGGGGAATAGAGCAGGGATTGGTACAAGGGGAACTGTGTCCTCGGCGGGTGCTTTGCCACCTCCCACCTTCCTCCCAGCGCTGCTAAGCTTCTGCTAACGTGTTTTCCCATGCCAAGACCGCTGCCCGGCAGAGCTTGAGCCAGGACAGAGGGAGATCCCCAGGGTGAGGGACATGGGGACACAACGGGAGCGAGTGCGATGTAGGAGCGGGGCCGTATCACTCCGGAGATCGATACAGCTGAGGCGCCAGCCACGAATCGCTCACGTTAATTTGCTTGGGCAAAACAGATTAGAGAAATTTGCTTTTTATAGCTACAAAGTTGAAGGATTTTCTGACCGCAGGCTGCAAAAATCCCCTTAATGAAGCCCCACAGCTCTCCAGGGCTTTAGGAAGAGCTCTGGCCCCCAGCCCCCCTTCTCCACTTCAAGTATTGTTTCTGTCTTCAGTCTCCTGCCAAGAATCTCTTCAGCTCTGCAGCTGGATTTGATACAGGGGTGGGGAGAGGAGCTTAATCACACCAATAAAAGAGCGGCAGAGAAGCTGTGCTGGGGGAGTCTTTCAAGGAGCAGGGTTTAAAGAGTCCCCAGGAGCGAAGGGGGCTCCCAGATGCGCTGCCCAAGCTGGAAAAAAAAACGCCCAGAAGGGCCAAACAAAACCTCTCCCAGGTCTTTTCTCCCTCTAATTTATCCCAGTCCCCAGATTAAAAGTAGGTCATTAAAGCGGCTGCAGGGACGGGGTGAGGGCAGTGCTGCTCGTGTCTATTAAGGGGTGGTAAATCATGGTCCCCAGCCTAGGCAGAGGCTTGTGCTGCCGGGAACGGAGCTGAACGTACAGCCGGGTGCGAGAGGAGCGGTGGCAGCCCCCAGGCCCCAGAG
>NW_010415041.1:34285-35432 GCF_000710305.1 Buceros rhinoceros silvestris
CCCTGGGGAACATAGCAGGGATGGGTGCAGCGGGGACAGCATCCTCGGTGGGTGTCGAGCACCCACCGCCCAGGAGGGTGGGTGGGCACAGGGCTCAGTCCCTCTGAGCGGTTCCAATTACCAGCTCCAGCGGGCACAATACACCTGCCCTTACCGGGCAAAGAGGCTCTGAGCGCGGCAGACGGCAGAGCTCGTGTGGCTCCCAACCCGGCACAAAGAAGTCCTTACATCAAATCAGCAGCCGACGCGCGCTGGGGAGGGGAACAATTATATTTTTATTCTCGTTTCGGCACTTATTCACATTCCTTCACACGGCAGCCGAGGGCTGGGGCCAGAACAGATGGGAGCCGCAGCAAGGACAGGCAAGAGGCAGATGTCGAGCTTGGTCCAAGCATCTGCAAACAGCCCTTCTGCTGGGCATGGTCCTCATGGGACCACCGCCAGCATCCCCCGGGCAGGGGGGTCCCGCTGTATCCCATCTCCTGTGTGCAACCGGGGAAGAATCCTTCACACGGCAGCCGAGGGCTGGGGCCAGAACAGATGGGAGCCGCAGCAAGGACAGGCAAGAGGCAGATGTCGAGCTTGGTCCAAGCATCTGCAAACAGCCCTTCTGCTGGGCATGGTCCTCATGGGACCACCGCCAGCATCCCCCGGGCAGGGGGGTCCCGCTGTATCCCATCTCCTGTGTGCAACCGGGGAAGAAACCTCCTTGCCCGGGCTGCGGGAGGTTCTGGATGGCCCTCCCTGGCCTCCCCCATCTCTGCTTTGGTGCTGCTGGGCAGGTAGGCCACCACCCAGGGCCAGCAGCACCCACACCCCAAGCTCAGCTGCCCTGAGGCCGAGGCAGCATCTTAGCTGAAATCTCCTCTCCTGACCCCAAAATCACTTGGGGTGGGGAGCCCCAAGCCCCAGCCCTCCGCTATAATAATAATAAAAGATCTGTTTGCCTCAGTCTGAGAAGAATGTTGGAAGCCATCAGCTGCGGATCATGGAGCCCAGACACGCTTCATGAAGCAGCGGGGAGTGGAGGAGAGGTTGAAGTCCCCAGTAACACTAATTACACCAAGCGCGAAGGCCCGTGGGGCTCAGGGGCTGCTGCGGTCTTCCAGGGGCTCCTCCCGGGCTTGCAGCCTGCCCACCGCACATT
>NW_010415041.1:35596-36463 GCF_000710305.1 Buceros rhinoceros silvestris
TGGCTGGGGCTGCTCAGGCTCCCCGTGGGCTTGGGGTGCTGAGGGGGTGGCAGGTCCTCGAGGCAGAAGGACTGACAGCCCCATGGCATGACCAGGGACCATGTCATGAGACGCTGGTGCAGGAGCATCCTGCTCATCACTTCGCACAAGGGATGTCAGTGGGGGCCGGCCTCATGCTCACAGGCTCGCTAAGGTCCCAAGCTGCTGGGGACACGGGACAGCATCGTCCCACCATCGCCCACCTCCGCCATTCACCAGAACCCTCTGCAGGCTGTGTCCTTCCTGCACTGCCTCTCCTTTCTCAGTCCCAATTGAGAGAGGGGTCTGAGCCGGGGGGAGAGGCTCGACCTCATGGCAAAGGCATGGTGACCCTGTCTGGGGCATGATTGCCCCCAAATCCATACCCTAGCAGTGCACGGGCTGGGAGGGGAGAGGGTGCCGAGCTCGCTCCAAATGCGGCTGCCTCCCGCTGTCTTCCAGGTGGCCAAGCTGGCAGCCAGGGAGGATGCTGAGAGCTGCAGGGCCCTTCTGCTGCTCCCGGAAAGAAAGCACCGTTTCACACCAGGGGTGAGCATGTGGGGGCCGGGGAGGAGGAGAACCAGGAGGGCCCACTGTGCCTGCAGCACCCGGTGCCATCCCTGTGGAGAGGGACACAGCCCCATCCCACCGCCGTTTCAGTCCTCTGCCACCTGAAGGCTCATCCCCTGGCCAGCGGGACAGAGCTGCGCTGCTGCCTCCCGTCAATTCTTTAACCCTGCAGCTCAGCCAGGTCCAACGAGGCATTGGAGAGAGACATCTTCAGCCGGCCACCAGCATCTCCCCAGTGCTGCAGCTCCCTGCATAACCCATTCGGCTCCTCCCCTCTGC
>NW_010415041.1:36609-37003 GCF_000710305.1 Buceros rhinoceros silvestris
ATTCGGCTCCTGCCATCTGCTTGGGGCTGGGGGAGAGCAGATGTGGGGACAGGGAGGATGGAGAGGGCGGTAAACGCTCTCCTGGAACGACGTGGAGGTATCTCTGCCCCGTGTGTCCAGAGACTTCAATCCGGGGGGCTGCTCTCCGCCTGGCTCTGGGGCCCCTTCGGACCATCCCAGCCACTGCCTGGGCTCGCCGGCACCCAGAACGCCATCAGCACGAACAATAGTGAGGAAGAGCTGGTTCCCGCCAGCGCCGCGAATCCTGGGCAGCTGGGCTCACCACCCACGGCACAAAAGCAATTAAAAGTTGCACACAGAGGCCACTGTGAAGAATGAGGGCACGTAGCCATGTCACTGCCGCAGCGTTCACGCCTGTCACACCAGTGGAGCC
>NW_010415042.1:0-203 GCF_000710305.1 Buceros rhinoceros silvestris
TCGGCGGCGTTTAACTTCACCGCCGTGGGGGTGTACTTGGAGTTGCGGTAACACAGGAAGCAGAGGATCCTCCGGAAGGTGCTTCGCATCTCGTTGTCCCGGTAGGAGTAGACGATGGCGTTGATCAGCGAGTTGATCTCGGCCAACCAGAGGACGTATTTTTCCACCGCCAGAACGTTGCAGCTCTTGCAGGCCAACCCGTC
>NW_010415042.1:552-1248 GCF_000710305.1 Buceros rhinoceros silvestris
ACTTTGTATTTTTTGCTTTGCAGAAAACCTGCGGGTTGAACCAGCCAACACGAGAAACAGAGGAAATGAGGTTTCCCCCACCCAGAACCACCCCGCGAGCTCTCAGTTCCCCCCCTCTCCTCCCTCCGCTGCGGGTGGAGCGCAGATGAACGGTCCACAGCTCCTCCTCACACGCCGCTCCCTCCAGAAGGGGAACAGGAGTGACGCATCGGGAAGAAAATCATCGCCGCCATCCGGACTTGACTTCAGCGGAGCCTCAGCCAACGCCGGGGGCGGATTCTCGCCCGGTTACGCACAAGCAGCCAAGGAAGGAGCTGGCCAACGCCGGGCTGGAGGCGGCTCCAGAAGGGGAAAAGGAGTGACGCATCGGGAAGAAAATCATCGCCGCCATCCGGGCTTGACTTCAGCGGAGCCTCAGCCAACGCCGGGGGCGGATTCTCGCCCGGTTACGCACAAGCAGCCAAGGAAGGAGCTGGCCAACGCCGGGCTGGAGCTGGCCGGGCTCCACCGCCCGTCCCACCGGGTCCACGCGACCGTCCGGCCACCACCCGCAAAGCTCGTTGGCAAAGGGATAATTGCGGGTTGACGGGACGGGGAGGGAGGTGCCTGCAGCTCCTGCAACCCTCCCGAGGGTCGGGGTTGGCAGGGTGACGTCAACGGGGATCTGGAGGATTGAGGTTGGATATCGGCGCAGAG
>NW_010415042.1:1355-1671 GCF_000710305.1 Buceros rhinoceros silvestris
GACGTCAACGGGGCTCTGGAGGATTGAGGTTGGATCTCGGAGCAGAGGAGTTGCACCCCGCCGCGGCGTGGGGGAGAGGGTGGAGGAGACCCCGGAAAGAACAACGGCCAGAGGGGCCACGCTGGGATGGAGGGGCTGAGCTTAAAGCCGTCGTGGAGTGAAATGCTGCGGGAGTGACGAGTCACAGGGGCTCCTGGGGACCTCCTGGAGGGGACCCTCCCGGGCGCCTGGAGGCACCTCCTGGGCTTTCAGGCCACCACCTCCCGTCACCCACTTTACTCCAGCCAACGCTGCTGCCCGCTGTCACGGCAGCCAC
>NW_010415042.1:1869-2350 GCF_000710305.1 Buceros rhinoceros silvestris
CCAGGCGCGACTTTACCCCCCCGAAATTCAGCCAACGTGCCGAAAACCGGTTCCTGGCTGCGCGAGGGAAGGTCTGACGCTCCTCCCCAGAGCGACCCTGCACAGAAGGGACCTCCTTGCTCCGTGAGGGAACGTTTTTAGCTGGTTTTCCGCACCCCTGGCTCCTGGCAGCTCCAAGTAAAGACGGAGGAACGTTCAAGACGAGAAGGGGAAGGAATGAAAGAGGTCCCCAAGAAATTTGGGGCCCTTTCCTGCAAATCCAGCTGATTTTGCACTCCTTAATGGACGCTGGAGTATTCAGGAGCTGCCCAACCCCACACTGGCACCACTGGCCCTGCCTCGTGGTCCCCCCACATGGGAAAGCTTCCTACTGGTTTCCAAACACACCTTGAGCTTTTAACTGGTTTCCAGGTCAGCTCCTGGCCCCGTAAGAGCAGCCAGGCTGCTGCCGCCGCCGCCCAGCAGAGCAGGCAGCTCCTCC
>NW_010415042.1:2517-2884 GCF_000710305.1 Buceros rhinoceros silvestris
TCGGGCGCCAAGCCTTGCCCGGCGCAGAGTCCAAGTTTGCCGAGGCAGGAGGAGGGTGGAGGAGGAATTACACCAGGGCTTTCACGGGGAGCGAACAAACACCAACAACCTCCACGGTCGCTGCGTTCTGCTCACCAAACAGAAACGTCTTTCCCCGGAGTTGAGCAACTCCTTCATCCCCCTCCTCCTCCTCCCTCCCCCCCCACATCATCAGGTTCCTCAGAAACTGCTGTGAAACCTCAACCACCTCAAACCGCAGCAGCTCCCCCGAGCCCAGCGCTGGCAGGGGGGTCAGGGTAGGGCTCCCCCCACCCCAGGGGATGCTCCTTGCGGCCGCTCCCCCCTCCTGCCGAGGTGGTAAGATGGG
>NW_010415042.1:3051-3303 GCF_000710305.1 Buceros rhinoceros silvestris
CCGCCACAGGGTGACCCCGCTTGGGAAGGACAAAACTCCTCTGTCCACCCCAAATCCCACCAAATTTATGGAGCAAATGATTTTTCAGCCCCGCTGAAGCTCTGGGCAGCGTTCGACCGGCTCCGGGGCAGCACGAGCGCTGGAGAGGCTGCGAGGCAGGGAAGGAGACGACGCGGGAAGGGCAGGAACGGGCAGAAAACGGTGACTTTCCAAGCTCACAAGTTACAACAGGACCCGGCAAAGCCGGCCCCG
>NW_010415042.1:3526-3838 GCF_000710305.1 Buceros rhinoceros silvestris
TGTTTGCGGCGCCGAGGTTTCCCTGACGGGGCGAATTCTGTGCTTATCAGGAAAGATTCGCAGGCGAGGGGTTGTGACCGCAAGCCTGGGCTGGGGCTGGCTGGGAAGACGCGGTTTCGCCGGCGAGGTGATTTATTGCCGGGCCGTTGGCGCTCGGCCGGAGAGCCCTGGAGCTGAGCGCTCCCGGCCACGGATCTACCGGGGCAGGCTGAGAGCCGGCGCTGAGCTGCTCCGGAAAAATAAACCGCGGACCTGAGCAGAGTTCAGGGCTTTGTTCCAAGGAACCGGGAGGAATTTGGACGTGGCTCCCTC
>NW_010415042.1:4018-4289 GCF_000710305.1 Buceros rhinoceros silvestris
GCCTCCAGGAAAGGATGGACCAAGCGCTGCTGCTTGAGGCCGGATGGGTTAAAGCCCCCAGTTGCACCACGCTGCTCCGATTCCACGTGAGCCGAGGTCACCAAAGAGCCGCTGCTGCGCCCAAAGGGCCCCAGTCCCACCCGGACCCGTCCCCCCTTGTCCCTGCCCAAGGGGAAGAGCTCCAGGCTCATCTCCCCTCCGCTCCGTCACGGCTCGCGTGAGTCACAAAGTCCTGACACCGCTGAGTTCCTCTGCCTCAGAGACCAGCCCG
>NW_010415042.1:4440-5099 GCF_000710305.1 Buceros rhinoceros silvestris
CCAGCCCTCCCCGCGGTCCCCAGCCCCTCCCCAGCCCCCACCCAGGACAGAGCGGGGGGACTTACTCAGGATGATGGTGACCGTCTTGACCAGGCTGATCATGGTTTCCTTGTAGCGAGGGTGGAAGTTGGTGTGCTTGGACATGCGCGTCATCTTCCGCTTGACGTAGATGAAGATGTGCGTGTAGACCACCACCATGATGAGGAAGATGACGAGGTTGGAGATGGCCCAGAAGGTCAGGTAGCTCCTGCTGTAGAGTGGCGCCATGCTGGAGCACTTCTCCAGGGCGCAGAGGCAGTGCCAGCCATAGGACGGGATGAGCCCTAGCAGCAGGGCCGTCACCCAGATGCAGAAGATGAGGATCATCACGCGCTGGTTGGACATCTTGCTGTGCAGCTGCATGGTGAAGACGGTCTGGTGCCTCTCGACGGCGATGGCCAGCAGGTTCACCACCGAGGCCGTCAGGCTGGTGTCCAGCAGGCTCTGCCGGATGAACCAGGTCTTCAGGGAGAGCTCGGCCGTCCTGGGCCCCGTGTGGAACATGAGGAACATGTACGCGATGCCGGCAAAGAGGTCGGCGGCCGCCAGGTTCCCCAGCAGGGAGTAGATGGGGTAGTGGAACCGCCGGTTGATGATGATGGCGGGGATGACAAGCAGGT
>NW_010415042.1:5141-6373 GCF_000710305.1 Buceros rhinoceros silvestris
GAGGCCGCCGCCCGCCAGGTTCCCCAGCAGGTAGTAGATGGGGTAGTGGAACCGCCGGTTGATGATGATGGCGGTGATGACCAGCAGGTTGGTCAGCAGCACGATGACGCTCACCGTCAGGCCCAGGGCCACCACCAGCACGTCCTTTGTCCTCCAGTAGGTGGTCAGCTCCTTGCGGCTGTTGTTGTAGAAGAAGCCCACGGTCTCATTGTAAAAACAGTGCTTCATCGCTGCTGCCCTAGAGAGGGACGAGAGAGCTGTCAGCGCGGCCACGACCGCCACGGGCCGGGGAGACGCCGAGCACCGCGGCATTGACCCGGATGGAGGCGGGGAAGGGCTTGAAACGCGCAGAAATGACCCCACGGGCAACGGGAAACCGCGTCTGTCCTTGAGCCCGAGCTCCACGGCCGGGTCCCAGGAGGCAGCACAGCTGTGAAGGTCGGTGGCAGGAGAGAAGCTCTGCCAGATGTGGCCAGAGGTTCTTGGGGGACGAGAGACACAACTACAGCAGCCGTCCCGCTTTGGCAAGGGGAGATAAAGCAGCAGCCCAGGAGGGTCATCAGCCCATCACCGAGCACCACCCGGGGAGGACCACGAGCCCCAGGTAGGACCACAAACCCCAGAGCTCATCGTCCCCACAGACTTTTCTTGCTTAAAGGCTTTGGGCCCCCCCAAACTTCACCAAGGGGTGAAGAGCAGCTCGAGAAACAAACCCCTCGGCCCCCCAAAACCATCGGTGGTGAGAAGCCAAGATCGGGGCTGGATCTCTGGAAGAGCAGGATCAGCCAGCAGCACTTCCAGTCTACACACTGGCATTACCCAGCACATCACCTCCTCCCCTCCCACGTCCGGAGCCAGTTCAAAACCCATTGAGTCAGGGGAAAGCTCAGGGGAAAAGGTGTTGAAGCCTCAGGAAGGACCTTCCACGTTTCGCCGATGCGCTGGGTCGGAGTCAGAACCTAAACTGGTCCTGGACTGGGTGTTAATGGTGCGGCTTGTCAGTAAAAAAGGGAAAATAAAAACGCGGCCCCGTGAGCTGACCAGAGGGATGAGGAGCCTGATCACCCCGACCCACACGCTCCGCTCCCAACCCAGCACCTGGAAATCTCCAGCCAGGGCTGGGACGGGCGAACCCTCCTCTTGGGGCAGGGAGGAACCTCCCGCTCCCCGACTCGCCGCTCCCCGAAACCAAAACAGGGCTCGGTGCCAACGGCAGCCCCCCGCGCCACTGC
>NW_010415042.1:6503-6852 GCF_000710305.1 Buceros rhinoceros silvestris
GCCGCCCCCAGCCGCTCCGCGGTCACCGCATTATCCCCGGCACCACACCCTGCGCGACACCACGTTGCGCAAACAAGGCGGCCGAGCTGGGAAACCCCGTGGAACCCATGGCTGAACCTCGGAGCTCTGCTGCCAGCAGGGCTTGGGCTCAACCTGTTCCAGCAGCGGGCGAGAAAGCTTCGAAATCCGCCAAATATTCTTTTTTTTTTTATAAATATTGGTGAGGGAAAAGGGTAAAGGAGGCAGAGGAGGAGTCAACCCACCCCAGGGCATGGGGTGGGGGTTCCCCCCCATCTTACCAGGCCATGGGGCGTTTTTAGGTCCCCACGATCAACCAGGAGGAGCATGG
>NW_010415042.1:7191-7421 GCF_000710305.1 Buceros rhinoceros silvestris
CCCAAACCCAGATGGGATCGCGGCCGAAGGTCAGGGGCAATTTTGAGGATCACGCGGTACCCAGGGAAGGAAGTGGGGAAGGAGGGAAACTGAGGCAATCTCAGAGCTTGGAGAAGCCCTGGGAACAGGGAGGTCGCAAACGCCCGGCCGCGGTTTTGCCGTGGGGCAGCAGCAGTTCCTCCCTCCCCGGGTGAGAAGGTTTAAGGGTGATGGACCAGGCACCAGCTCAG
>NW_010415043.1:0-3319 GCF_000710305.1 Buceros rhinoceros silvestris
ATCCAGCTTTGCCCGCCGGCGCTGGGCATGGAGCAGGGCAGTACTGGGGCCTCCTGCACACCTCACACCATGCCCAGCCCGGGGAGTGAGCACTGGGACCTCTCCCCGCTTCCGGTGCCTGGCCACCACCTCCAGACGCCAGGCAGCTTGCGTGCTCCCAGGGCTGGTGCACCCAGATCAGCTCCACAGATAGTGAGGAGCTGGAAAGCAGCCAGGCCATCGCTTTAACCCTTGCGCTGTGCGCCCGGTGCCTGCTCCCAGCTCCCGGGAAGTGCGAGGCTGTGACGCTGCCCCTCTGCCCCTGCAGCCCATCAGCACGGGATTGCGTTCCTGGAGAAGGAGCTGGCCCAGCTGAAGCTGCGGGACATGTCTGGTGACTTTCGCATCCGACACATGGGGAAGGTGCACTATGAGCTCTCCGAGTAAGCCCTGCCAGCACCCTGGAGCAGTTCACTGCCCTCAACCCACACAAGGGGCAGGAGGGGGGGGTGGAGGACGGGGAGCTCCCGGAGCAGAAAGGGCCATCCTGTCCCCTCCAGCCTCGTCCTCGGTGCAGGCAGAGAAGCTCTTGCTTCGTCCCCCTCCCAAGGGGGAAAAGGAACTGGGGAGACGGGCTCTGGGTGCGGCGGGTTTTGCACAATGGAGGCTCAGCGGTGGAGGTGGCTTTGCTTGCGGGAACAGGGTGCGTGACCCCGTAGAGATCCCAGCTCCTCGCTGCCTCGTGGCATCTCTCTGCTCCTGTTGAGCTGGTCTCCGGGTGGCTGCAGGGACCCGTTTCCAAAGGCAACGCTTTGCTCTGGTGTCCCTGCCAGACATCGCTTTGCCGTGGTGGGATGGACGGGAGCTGGGGATGCTGCCGGAGTGGGGTGGCCCTGCTCCCCACCTCCCCAGCCACGTGCCTGGGGTGAGGCATCCCCGTAACATGACTTTTCTCTTTTGTTTGCTTATTTTCAGATTGGACCTTCACAGTTTCCACTTGCCATACTCACGGATTTCCCTGGTCCCCAACACGGGCCTGCAGGTCTCCATCTCCAACGCCTTCGCCGAGGTGGACGGAGACTGGCGGGTGAAGTTCTACTTCATGTGCGTGCCCAGCTCCCCCTCTCCCTGCTCAGGCATCTCCCTCTCTGGGTCTGGACAGGTTTTTTCTCCTCTTCCTCTCCCTCACATCTGGGCAGCTGCTGCTTTGCTCCCTCCAGATGTGCTGATGGGTCAGCTGCTGTATTCCTGAGGCATGGTGGGGAGCCCCTTGCCCTGGGGGAGCCCAGCCAGGTCTCCCTTCATGCCGGAGCCCTCATTGCTGGCCAGGCAGGGATTATTCCACTTGCAAGTGCTTGGGGAGACAAGGTGAAAGGCATCTCCTCTCCTGGGGCACCCGGGGTGTGGGGGACAGTCCCTCCCACTTGCTTGCTCTGGGGAGAACCTTCCTGAGCCCCCGCAGGAACAGACCTGAGCTGGGACCGGGGGCAGGCAGAGGCCACTGAGATGGGTCACACAGGGTGGAGGAGCTGTGCATGAACTCTCCTGACTCTCTTCCACTTCCCAGCTTGCTTCTGATTCTCTCTTGAAAGGTTACCTCCCCTAGTTTATGTGCCAGTGAACTTTGCTTTCCCTGAGCTTAAAACTTGCCTGGTCTCTTCTGGGTGCTCGGTACAAGGGAGAGCCTGAGCTAACAGATCTGTCCCAAAGCCGGTTCGGGGTCCTGTCACCAGGACTCGGCCCTGGGAAATGTCCCTTTTCATCCTCCTCTCCCTGCAGGCGGGACCACGGTTCGTTTGACTTTAAGGTGGAGAACGTCTATATCAAAATCAACCTGAGGCTGGGCAGCGACGCCGAGGGGAAACCCACCATCGAGACCGCGGACTGCAGCACCCGCATCTCCAAAGTCCGGGTACACTTTTCAGGCAAGCTTGGGTACGTAACCTCCCTGTCAGTCCTGGAACTGCTGCGCGTTACGTTAGCTCGGCTGCTGTAGGATGGTGGCTTCCAGGCCCTGGTGTAGGGAGCAAGACGTTGGCGTCTCTGCAGCCCCTCGGAGGCTGCTCGCTCTGCCCACGGGCTGCCCGCACGGGCACCACTCAGCATCTCTGCGATACGCTTCTCATCAGATGGGCATGAAATCTGGCCTGGGTTTGTCCTGCTGGGGTTGCACACGCTGGGGAGGTTTGAGGCAGTCCCCAGGCTCGCTGCCTGTGGCTAACCAGCAGGTCTGTTTGCAAACATAAACCCTGAGGCAAAGCCAGATGCCAAACGGGTACGGGAACCCATTGTCCCCATCTCCAGTGTCCCCCTTTCCTGGGCAAATGCTTCTGCAGCAGCCTCTGAGCTGGAGACAGACGGGTTCCTCTCTGCTCTTCCCCGCAGGTGGCTTTACAACCTCTTCTACAACGCGGTGGAGCCCACTTTCCGCAGGATCTTGGAGGACAAGGTAGGGAGCGGAGGCGGGCAGAGCCCCGGGTTTTTCTGGTGGCCTTTAGCCCTCGCTTGTGGCTGATGTGCTGGAAGGACCGGCGCACCCGTGGGGATTTAACTAGAGCCAGAGCACACGGGTGTGTTACCAGTTTGGGGAAAACCGGGGGAATGGGCATCACTAACCACATCCTCTGTAGCACCGTGAGGCTCAGGCTGAAATGGAATCCTGCAGCCTTTGCCAAAGCCCAGCATAATTGGTTCCTAATTAACAAAGACTTTTCTTTCCATGTGGCCAGTTAATTAGATCTTATGCCTCAGCCAAACTCACCCTAACAGAGGGAACCTGATCGGAGCCACCCTTTGAGCGGCCGCGCTCCTGCGGCGCTGTGGGAGAGATGCTCAGGTCTGGACCTCAGACCTGGCTGTCCTGTGTGAACGGGGAGCGTCAGGGTCGCCCTGTCCTGGCTGCCCAGTGCAGAAGCTGCGTGCAGGAGACCTGCGACAAGACATGGAAACAAGCTGTTAGCAGTAATTACTACAAGGCTCACTGGCATGAGTTACAGCCTCCCTGGATGTGAACCCTGCTCGGGAAGGAGGCAGTTGGAGAACAGGCAAATCCCACGCCCGCAGCAGTCCCGTCCTGCCCGGGCATTTTTCCCGCTGCCAGGCAGAGGCTTTCCCGAGGCCCGCGGGAGCTGCGGCAGCAGATGGGCTGGCACAGGAGCAAAGCTGGGGCTTGAAGGCCCTTTCTGCTGCTTTGCCTCCTGGAAGGAGGGCAGCTCTGGGACTCTCCTGCCCCTTGCACCATCTTACACATCGAGAAAGACACTGAGAAACATGTGTAGGGCACAGGGGGCTCGGGGGAGGCGCGGAGGCAGCAGCGGTCCCTCAGGGGCAGAGCTGCTCT
>NW_010415043.1:3455-4952 GCF_000710305.1 Buceros rhinoceros silvestris
GCCCCCCCGCAGCCCTGCATCTCGGCCAGACAGATGATGGCTTGATCCTGCCTGGCGGTTCCTTGGGCCAGTCTGGGGAAGCACTGGGAGAAGCTTGTGGAGATGATCTCAGCCAGCTGCAGGACCGTGCCCTGCAGTACGTTTCCTGAGCCAGCGTTCAGCCTGCAGTTAACCCCCAGTGCTGCCGAGGCTTCCCCGTGGGTGACAACGGCAGCGGGGTTTGCTCCTCTGTGTTGATGGCTTGATCCTGCCTGGCGGTTCCTTGGGCCAGTCTGGGGAAGCACTGGGAGAAGCTTGTGGAGATGATCTCAGCCAGCTGCAGGACCGTGCCCTGCAGTACGTTTCCTGAGCCAGCGTTCAGCCTGCAGTTAACCCCCAGTGCTGCCGAGGCTTCCCCGTGGGTGACAACGGCAGCGGGGTTTGCTCCTCTGTGTGGGCAGCACGGAGCTGCGGGAACTCAGGACAGCTCTGCTTTGTGGGGCCATCAGTGCTCCTGCCCCGGCGGGGTGGGTTCGCAGCTACAGGAGCTCTGCTCCGGCTGAGTCCTGGCCGCTCAGCACCGTCCATTCCAGCACGGGCTGGGGGCACACGGGAGATTCTTGCGAGGGCCCCGACAGAGCTGAACTGTGTGTGGGGTGCTGATGTTTGCAGGTATAAACCCTGCCTGTGTCTCGGGCCCTTACTGTGCTGCCTGACCAGAGACAACGATCACTGCGTGCTCTTCCGTTTAAGCAGCTTCTTCAAGGGATAAAACCAGCGCTGGGATGTAAAGCCGAGAGTGTGGCTGAGGCTGTGAGCCGGGGGTGGGAAGAGGCTGCCCTGGCTGAGCTGCCCTTGCTCAGCATCGCTGCTCTTCTCTCCCGCAGGTCTGCGAGACCGTGGCCAGGTCTGTGCGCAGGGAGCTCCAGCCATACGCCCGGACCCTGCCAGGTGCCGCCCAGAGCTGCAGGGGTTTTAGGAGTGGTTCTTCCACGCATTTCCCAGCCAGGACAGTCCTGTCCCTCCCACTCCCCTTTTCCCTGTATTTCTGCACCCAAGCTGGGAGCTGGGGAGCACCGTGCCAGCAGAAGCTGGTCACTGTGTGCTCTGTCTGGCTGTGGAGGCGGCTCTCTGACAAGCCGTGGGTGGAGCTGGGGGGCAGGGGCTGCTGTAGCGGGGGGACCCAGAACGTTCCTCGGGTCCAGGAGACGGTCTGCATGGCTGAGAAACAGGCAGGAGGGAAATGGGATTTCTGCTTCTCAGCAGAAGCTGGGACCGGGCCACTGCAGCAGGAAGCCGGGCAGGGCACTGCCTGCGCAGCAGAGACACTCTGCTCCCTCCCGCTCATCGTCTGCCTCGTGTTTTACAGTCACGGCCAGGATCGGTGACAAGGTTGGGATTGATTACTCCTTGGTGGCATCTCCAACTGCTACCGCCCAGTCCCTGGACACGGGCCTGAAGGTAAGAGGTTACCCCAGGAAATCTCGATTTGGCTGATGCCGTTGTCACAGGTGGTGG
>NW_010415043.1:5114-5990 GCF_000710305.1 Buceros rhinoceros silvestris
TGCCGTTTGCCAGCCTGTGTCAGCGGGGCAGTCCCACCGCCCTCTGCCCTCCTGCTTCACCTCTCTCCCTCCTCCCAGGGCGAGTTCTTCTCGCTGGCCCAGCGCTCTGCCGTCCCCTTCCCTCCGCTGGCGCTGGCCTTGCCCCCGGATCACAACCGCATGGTTTACTTTGGAGCCTCCAGCTACTTCTTCAACACAGCCGCCTTCGCCTACCACGCAGCCGGGGTGCTGGTCTTCGAGATCACGGATGCCAAGGTGAGCAGCGCAGCGGGACCAGGGCTGTCCCTGCGGGTCCCGCTTGTGGAGGAGCTCCGGGGGCAGCTGGTGGTCTCGGGGCTGTCCTGGGCCAGGGCTGGCAGGCACGGCAGCGTGTGGGATGGGAGGGCTGATCTCACCGTGGGCTCGGCCGCGCTGCGTCACCCTGGCATGACTGTTCTGGCCCTGCAGATCCCGAAGGAAGCTGACTTCCACCTGAACACCACCACCTTCTCAGCCTTCATTCCCCAGGTGAGTGGCCCAGCCCAGCTCCTGCCGCCTGCAGGCTTTGCTCTGTGCAAGGTGGTCCCCCAGAACGGGGGATTGTGCTGCTGCCCCTACGCTCTCCCTGCTCCTCCGCAGCTGGAGGAGATGTACCCGGACATGCCGATGAAGATCAGGCTGTCCGCGCCCTCCGCCCCGTTCCTGAACATTGGACCAGAGGGGCTCACGCTCAGGCCTGTCGTGGACATCCAGGCTTATGCCATCCTCCCCAGCTCCAAGCTGGCTCCTCTCTTCCTCCTCAGCCTGGTGAGTTTGGCACCGCTGCACTGGTGACCGTGGTCCCGCCGAGGCAGCTCCCTGCAAACTCACCCCTGGGCGGGCAGGGTCCCGCCGCAT
>NW_010415043.1:6040-6998 GCF_000710305.1 Buceros rhinoceros silvestris
CGCTCTCGTGGTGACCTGGTGCCCTCCGAGGCAGCTCCATGCAAACTCACCCCTGGGCGAGCAGGGTCCCGCTGCATTTCGGCTGGTCGGGGCCGTTCCCCGGGTGTCTGGTTTGGGGTGAGGTGGGGTGAGCACTGCCGGAGCTCTGCGCTCTCTCCACAGACAGGCAACGTGTCTGCTGTCATCAACGTGAAGTCCGGACACATAGTCGGGAGCCTGCAGGTGGGCAGGTACGAGGGGGAGCGCGTGGGGCTTTGCTTGCCCCATGCCCTGAGTGCAGTCGATGCTGGGTGGGGGGTGGCTGGGGGCTGCTTCTCTTCTGGGCTCCAGGGACAGGTGAGGTGGGGAGGTCCCAGGGATGTGGACCTGGCGTGGGGGGGATGACCTGGGGCTGGAGGGAGCAGGATCTGCATGGCCATCGAAGGGTGGGAACTGCTCCCTCCTCTGGGCCGGCCTTCACAGCACCATGGCTGTCCCTGCGCAGGATGAAGCTCTCTCTGAAGCACTCGGATGTCGGCACTTTCCAGGTAAGCTCTCCTTGACCGAGGCCAGAGACCCTGGGGCTCATTCCCCCCTGCCCCTCAACACAGGACCTGGGGATGCACCCAGGAGCCCTCACTGGTGCCTCTGGCCTCAGCCAGCAAGACTGGGAGAGGACGCCCAGCCAGATGCTTTTGCCCCTTCCCCCCCTGCCAGTGTGGCCAGACAAAGCCGCTGGTCCCTGGTGGAGCGCGTGCCCATCCCAGCCCCTCGTCTCTTTTCTCCTAATTACCCTGCAGTGCCTGGTCACCTCCTCTGCCCTGGCCTAAAGCCCTTTCCCTGCCCCCTCTCCCTGCTCCCCAGGTGCGGATGCTCCAGTCCATCATGAACATCTACGCCTCCAGTATCCTGCTCCCGCGTCTTAATGGTGAGAACCCGCTGGGGGCAATGGGAGCGCTGGAGCAACCGCCCGCCAGGA
>NW_010415043.1:7185-7605 GCF_000710305.1 Buceros rhinoceros silvestris
GGATAGAGCGGGCTGCGAGCGCGGTGGCGGCAGTGAAAGGCCAGGGCGCAGGCAGGAGCCTCTCAGCGCTGGGACGTGCATCCAGCAGTGGAAAGAATGAGCACAACACCCGTCCTAATGCCTCCCAGACCCGCTCCCCGCTCCCTGGGAGCGGACCGGGCGGCTGCCAGAGCCGTGGCGGAGGGTGGCCCAGCTCAACACGCAGCCCCCAGCCCTTCTGCGGAGCTGGGGAGGAACTTCCCCTGCTCAGCCCAGGAGCAGTGGGGCGACGGGAGGGCTGGGGAAGGAGGTGGCTGCTGGCTTTGCAGGGCCGTGCTCCCTCTGCTCCCATCCCAGCGGGGCCTCGCGTGTTTCTTTGCCAGAAAGATTGGCAGAGGGTTTCCCTCTGCCGCTGCCGGACAGGATCCAGCTCTCCAACAT
>NW_010415044.1:0-531 GCF_000710305.1 Buceros rhinoceros silvestris
TCCCTTCGCCCCAAAGCGAGCAAAGCCGATGGGCGCCCGTGTGGGGGGGAGCTGGTGCTCTGCTGCCGCCGGGCTCTGGGGCTGTGAGTGGGGCAGTGGTGCTGCACGGCGTGTCTGTGTGTTCTGTGGCTTTTCCGGTTCTGACTTGGAGGGCTGTTTCCTTCAGCTCTGCTGGGGTGGGTAAGAAGACCCTCCTGGCCGTTTCCACCTGCGGTGAAGCCAGTGCAGCAGCACAAAGCATCGCGTCGGTTTGGTTCTGAGCGCCGGCTCCTCTGGCGGGATTTGGCCCCGCTCCCTCCCTGGGTAAGTGGAGGCCATCCTGCAGATACGGGGTCATGTCGACTGTCCCTAAGGCTGATGGTCCCATGTGGTTGCCTCTGGCTGGGATTTGTGCCTCAGCAGCGCCAAGGGCCATGGGGGGGCTTGGGCTGGTGGCTCCCCTGCCCTGGTAGAGGGATCTTCCTCTGCCCCAGCCCTGGCTCACGGAGCCCCGCCCGCCCTGGAGCAGCCTCTGCTGGGGCGCATCAATCA
>NW_010415044.1:723-1409 GCF_000710305.1 Buceros rhinoceros silvestris
GTTGGGTGTGCGGATTGTGTGTCCGGTGGGCTCTCGCAGGCGCACTGTGCCCTGCGTCTGCTTGGGAGGCAGGGACAGCCAGGATTCCTGTCCTCAGGGCTGGCGGCTGGGGACAGCTGATGGCCCAGAGCCCGTGGCTTTCGGCTGCCCCGTTGTGTGCTCTTGTCCCACGAGCTGGGCTTTGCTCCAGGTATTTTCTGCCCAAACCATGAGTGGGGAGGAGGCTGCGGCTGTTGAAAGCTGGAGATAGGAGGATTTAGCGGGGCGGTGCTCATCCCATGCACCGTCCTCATGTCCCAGGGAGGCTGGGAACCAGCATTCTGCTGCAGGGACTGCTGGGACCCAGAGCAAACAGCTGCGCTGCTGGCCAGGTCAGGTTTGCTGGCTCTGGTTGCTCTGGGAGTCCAGCATGGTGCAATCAGTTCACTGCTGTTCCAGACCACAAGCAGCGCTGGGGCTGCACTGGTGCTGTGGTCATGCTCCAGCGTTGTCACTGGGTGCTGCTCCTCCTCTCCTGCCAGCAGCCTTTGGCATCAGGGAGCGCACACGCATTTCCCCGAGTCTCTCGGAAAGGCTGGAGTGAATTCAGCTGATGCTTGGCCAGAGATAAAAGCTTTAAAGCTCTGGGTAACGAACTGAGAAACCACCAAAATTTGCTGAGAACACCTACAGGCGGGGGGGGCCAG
>NW_010415044.1:1582-2147 GCF_000710305.1 Buceros rhinoceros silvestris
ACCACCTCCCGTCTCCATCTGCCGTGTGCAGACTCCCCGCCAGATGCTCCTGCGAGGCAGCCGGCGTGTGGAGATGGGTCCTTGGCAGCTCCTCGTGTTAGTATGAAAACCCACAGCGTTGTCCCTGCCGCTTTCAGAGGCGTCTGTTGGGGTTGACGGGTACGTCGTGTTAGAGCACAACACTTGCTCTGAGCTGCCTCGCAGGGGCCTGGCAGAACACCCACTGCAGGCGCGCGCGTAGTCGCTGTGCGGAGCGAAGAGGTGGTGGGGACAGGCGGGGGACGGTCCTGGGTGGGCTTGGTAAAATGAAGGACTGAAACACACCTTTACATTCCAAGGACCCCTCTGAAAGTTGTGTCCCTGCGGGCCAGGGGCTGGGCTGAGCTTCAGGGGGCTGGGAGGGGGCTGAGCTGGTAGCTATGGGCTGAGCCCCAGGAGGGGACGTGGGGCACCACAGTGGTGACACCGGGTGGTTTGGCATCTTTCAGTCGGGCCTGGATGCTCAGTTAAGAAGGGGTGCGCACCCTCCCTGCGGAGCTGGGGGTGTGAGGGGACGTGCCCGGGC
>NW_010415044.1:2364-2826 GCF_000710305.1 Buceros rhinoceros silvestris
GCGGAGCCCCGAGTGCATCCCGCCCCGGCAGGACCTGTGGTGCCGGAGCGGCTGTGTTTGCGGTGGAGGTGGGGGTCCTCTGCTAAAACAGGGGGGAGAGATGAAGACGCGCTGTGGCAGAGGACAGCCCTGCTCTGGAGCTGCAGAGCGGGCATCGGGGGATGCCATTCCCCAGCAGAGCTGGTGGCCGTGCCTGTCACCTTGGGTAAGGTCGTGTCATTCTATACAGACCTGGGGGCCCTGCCACTCTCCCAAAGCAAATCCCCTTAATTGAGTGTCTAATTAATACCTAAAAATACAGCCCGCAGCTGCTGCCGGAATCTGCCCTGCAGCGAAGGTAAGGCAGGAGCTGCGGCCGCGTGGCCCCGTAACCTTGGGAAGTGCCCCAAGAGCATCGTGCGGGTGCCCTGCGCCCCCGCGGGTGCTGCGGCTGCCCCCCTCATCTGCCCCCTCCCTGCATCC
>NW_010415044.1:2968-3525 GCF_000710305.1 Buceros rhinoceros silvestris
CCCGCGCCCCCGCGGGTGCTGCGGCTGCACCCCTCATCTGCCCCCTCCCTGCATCCGGGACTAAGGCTTTTGTCATCATCGGAGGTTCAGGTGGGCTGAAGCCAGTGGTGACTTTGCTGCGTGGCTGCTGTCCTGGTCCCCACCAGCAATCAGGGCACAGCGAGCCGCGATGGTTGCAGCTCGTCCCATCCGCGACAAGCGCGGGGTTTCCTCCTTCTTCCACCGCAGGTGCGTGGCTGCTCCTCGCAGGGGCCTGAACGACCGTGGTGCTGTCGGAGTTTTCCACCCTTTTCCGCTCTAGTGGCAGAACCAGGGTGGAAAGGTTCTGCCCCTCTGCGGGTTCCTGTCGGGGGTCTCTGGGCTCTCTCCTGTTCTACTCCGGGGCTGCAGACCCAGCCCAGAAATGTCTTGAACCCACAGACCTGGGCTCAAGGACGTGCTGAAGCAGCGTGGCATTTCGCATCCTTGCTGTGTCAGTGGGCAGCAGCCACCGCGGGCGGTGCCCATGCCCAGGAGCCCGTGACCTCCCCAGCCCCCCTGGGCCACGGCCCCGCCTG
>NW_010415045.1:0-246 GCF_000710305.1 Buceros rhinoceros silvestris
GAGGTCCTGGAGGTCCATCAACCTTCCGGTGGGTTCCAAGATGGCGGAGGAGATCCCCTGGGGGGTCTTCCATGATGGTTGAGGCTTTGAGGTGCCACCACGAGGGTTGGGTGCCATCCAAAGGAGCGAGCCATCCAAGATGGCGGAGGAGACCCTTGGGTGGCCCTCAAGGGGTCGAGGTCATGGAGGTCCACCATGACAGCTGCCATCTTGGATGTCCACCATGACAGTTGACTGCCTGGAAAC
>NW_010415045.1:458-783 GCF_000710305.1 Buceros rhinoceros silvestris
GACTGGCCCCGCCCCCTCCGGCCCCACCCAGGTCAGCCAGGAGATCCTGGAGCTGCTCAACACCACCACGGCCAAGGAGCAGTCCATCGTGGAGAAGTTCCGCTCGCGGGGGCGGGCCCAGGTGCAGGAGTTCTGCGACCACGGCACCAAGGAGGAGTGCGTGCGGGCCACCGGCGCCGAGCGGCCGTGCCGCAAGCTCCACTTCCGGTCAGTGGGGACACTTCCGGGCCTTCCCCCCCGCTTCCTGTCCTCCATCCACATGCTTCCTGTCCTTCGCCCCCCCACTTCCTGTCCTTTTCCACCAACTTCCTGTCCCCCACCCACT
>NW_010415046.1:0-310 GCF_000710305.1 Buceros rhinoceros silvestris
GGCGGCTCACCCGAACCTGCCCCCCTGCCCCGTGGGGTTCCCCTTCACCCCCAGAATCCCTTCCTCGGGCTGAAGGGTCCGTGGGGGCTGCCCGAGGTGGGCTTTGGGCCAGGGGTGTCTGCTGTGAGGCCAGGGGTGACCCGTGGGGTGGGGGACCTGCACCCAGGGGTGACCCCGGGTGGATGGCACAGGGATGGAGCCTGACGCTGCCTCGAAGGGTCTAACGGAGAAAGCTCCTGCTGCTAGAGCGGCAGCCCGGCTGCAGCGGTTTTTTGGGGGCTGGGGGGGCGCAACGTGCGGTTGGCACGGG
>NW_010415046.1:524-784 GCF_000710305.1 Buceros rhinoceros silvestris
CCCCGTGGACCCGCTGGCCAGCTGGGATGGGCAGCAGGCGGGAGGAAGGATGTGGTTGATGTGAACCGTTGCTTTGCTCACTGTCCTGATGCCGCAAGGAGCAAGGGCTGAGCATGGGCCCCTAGCGTGGCCGTGCACTGTGCCGAGCCTCCTGCACCAGGTGACGGGGACGGGACTGACCCCTCTGGGGCAGCAGAGGCCTTGTCCCAGCGGTGCTGGCCTGGGGGGACTTGTGGTGATGTAGCATTGCCTGGCGCCAG
>NW_010415046.1:939-1323 GCF_000710305.1 Buceros rhinoceros silvestris
GCCCTGTCCCATGCCTTGCGCAGGGCTGGTGACCCACCCGGGGGTGGCGTAGGGAGTCCCAGGGGCTCGCTCTGTCCCCACCAGCTCTGCCCCAGCACGCAGAGGGGTGCAGGATGGTGGGGTGGGTGACCCAGCGCCCAGCTGCGCGTTGAGGAAGTGGAGGTTTTGCACAAGCTGGTGAGATACACGTGACCTGGGGAGCACGGCAGGAGGAACCAGCAGCTACTCCGCGCAGGGCCCTGGTCCCCACGGTGCTCCAGCCATGGCCCCGTGGCTGCCCACCAAGGAGGAGAAGTATGGCGTGGGTGAGTGCTGGCTGCGGGCCACATGGGTGCTGGGTCCCCCTGGGCCCCCCGCCCCGGCTCGCCCGAGGGGGGGGGGGCT
>NW_010415046.1:1583-1787 GCF_000710305.1 Buceros rhinoceros silvestris
GGGCTGGTGCAGGGCCAGGGCTGGGACTCCGTGATGCTGGGACTGGGTGGGCTGGTGGGTGCAGGAATGAACCGGGGATGGGCGGAGGGCTGCAGCGGGGAGACAGGTGGTCCGGGGGATCCACGCGCCCAGAGCTGGGCATGGCTGATGCTGGCTGGGGCCAGGGAGCTGTGGGGCTGAGCACTGGGGCAGGGGCATGGCACA
>NW_010415047.1:0-1302 GCF_000710305.1 Buceros rhinoceros silvestris
CGGCCGCCAGCTGCTGGCACCCACCCATCACCACCAGCACCCACCACCACCAGCACCCACCGGCTCCCCACACCACACCCCGATGCCCACAGACCCACATGGGTATCCCTGTCCCTCCTGTGTGTCCCTGTCCCTCTTTGGGGACCCCAGCACTCCATGGGTGCCCCCATTTCTCCTTGAGAATTTCCATCCCTCCTGGGTGTCCCCGTCCCCTCCTGGGTGTCCCCATCCCCTCCTGGGTGTCCCTCCTGAGCACCTCACCACCTACCACCACTAGACCCGTCCCTGTCCCCACCATCTCTACTCCCACCCATGTCCCTGCATCCACAGCCAGCCCCATCCCTGTCCCCACGGCCATGCCTGTGCCATCCCTGTCCCGATGCCCATCTCCATCCCTGACACCGTGCCCATGACCACGCCTGTCCCCTTCCCCATCCCACCTCCAATCCATGGCCATGCCTACAACCATCCCTTGTCCCAGCGGCCAACCTCGTCCCCATGACCAAGACCATCCTTGTCCCCGCCTTCGTCCCCATCCCCATCTCCAACCCCGCTCCCAGCCCAGGCCTACAGCCACCCCCATCCTCATGACGGCACCTCACTGATGTTGTGGGTGAGGACAGTGGCCCCCTGGAAGTGGGGCCGGTTGTCGTTCTCGTTGAGGACCTGGACGATGATCCGGTACTCAACCTGCCGGGGGGCACAGGGTGGGGGTGACCCATGGTGGGACAGTCCTGTAGAGCACCCAGAGCCCACTGGGGTTCCCACGGACACGGTGGCTGTACCGGGGAGAAGCCATCCTCAGCGCACGTAAGGGCCACCATCAGCACCGGGGACTCCAGCTCCTGCAAGGGACGGGGTGTTGGGTGGGGGGACACGGTGGGGGGCTGTCCCAGGTCCCAGGTGGGTGCAGGATGGAGATGCTGGTTGGATGAGGGTGTGACGGGTAGAGACAGGATGGACACAAGATGGAAGACAATGGAGGATGGGCATAGGATGGAGCCAGGTGGATCCAGGATGCACATGGGATGGTTGGAGGATGGACACTGGAGAGATGGAGACAGGACGGGCAGACACAAGATAGACCAAGGATGGGTGAAAGATGGATGGAGGTTGGACATGGGATGGATGGAGGATAGTTGAAGGATGGATGAAGGATGGATGGAGGATGGACGGAGGATGGACGGAGGATGGAGCCAGGTGGACCCAGGATGGATGGAGGATGGATGCAGGATGGATGGAGGATGGAGCCAGGTGGACCCAGGATGGATGCAGGATGGACACGGGGGGACATTGAGGGGG
>NW_010415047.1:1396-1686 GCF_000710305.1 Buceros rhinoceros silvestris
ACCCAGGATGGATGCAGGATGGACACGGGATGGATGGAGGATGGATGGAGAATGGAGTCAAGACAGACACAGGATGGAGGGTGAACACAGGATGGTTGGAGGATGGACCCAGGATGGATGAATCAACAGAGGTAGGATGGCCTCGGGATGGGTGGAGGACAGGCCCAAGAAGGATGGACGGACGGGCAGAAGCTGGACACAGGACGGAGGCAGGAGGGCCCCCGATGAGGCCAGTGCAGTGGCTGGGGTGGCGGCAGCACCTCGCGGTCCAGGGCCCGCCCGGCCGAGAC
>NW_010415048.1:0-3290 GCF_000710305.1 Buceros rhinoceros silvestris
ACATACATGCAGGGTATTTCCTGTCAGCGTGGGAGGTGTGAGGAGCCACAAGCCCCGTGCCCCCATACTTCCTCTAAGCCAGCTCTTTTATGCCTTAAGAAAATAAACCAGGCAGGTAGGATCGAGGGATGCATAACTCCACCAGGACATACACACACACTCAGAACAGCCCTTGCCCTTCGCACCGGGGGCAACATGTAAACCTTGCTCACTGCAACACCAGTTGTGGTGTGCAACTCAGGAGGGTCCCATTTATTTACAGTTAAATAAATGGGGTTAGGAAGGAAAAGCTGTGAATATAAAGACCTATATATTTTTTTTATATATATGTATAAAACTGCATCTTGCATTTTATGCAAAATATGCATTAGAAATGTGCTCCAGAGCGCATCACAGGCGGGAAGTGGACTTCTGAAGTGCATGGCTTTGCCCATTGCCTGGCCTCGTTTGCTCCATCATGGTGTTTGCTCCTTGGGTGCTGTCCTCCCCCTAGGGACAGCCAGGAGAAGGGGGGGATGTGGGTGCTGGGGTGGCAGTCGTGGGCAGTAGAGCCTGTGAAACCAGAGGGGACAGAAAGGAAGGTGAGAATGCAGCCGTGTTCCCCACCTCTGCTGGTGGTGGGAGTCTTGCATTGGAGTGGAGACCAAAATTTCTCCTGTAGGTCAAACAGAACACCAAACTGCTCCGGACCTGCTTGCTGTGGGCTTGGACAGGAGGTGTGAAAACTGCATCTCCCCCAAGGTCACAACTGTTTGCTGGGACAAAAACCCTCCTACACAGCCTGGCATCCTCAGGGCTGGATGGCTCTGCTGTTCTGGAGTCTTTTAATTCCTCTAGTGCGAATAAGGTCTGAAATTATATTTTTATTATTCTTTTTTTTTTTGCTCCCCATGAATAGCAGGTACTCCTTTCAAAAGAACAAGGCATCTGGTGCACTTTCCTCCTACCCCAGCCTAATTGGAGCTTATCCTAATGGGGAATTAATTGCAGCCTCCGGGCCTGGCTGCTCACATCCCCAGTGGTTGGAAAATCACCCAGGGTGTTCTGGGAGGTTCTTCAGCCCTCCGGCTCCTTTTACGTGTCAGCTAATTGTGGGTGAATTGCAACATAGCCTTGGTGTAGGAGGAATCGTCTGTGCAGCCTTTGTGTGAATAACCTGCGGGGAGGTGGGTGGCGATGCTGCCCAGGGACACCCCACGGCTCGGTGTGGGGTGCAGGGATTGTACAGGGGGGCTGTGCCCATCCCTGGGGCTGCAGAGTGAGCTGTGCGGAGCATGGGACGGAGGCAGGTCATGCCGAAATCTCCTGGCATTGCCTGGCCGTGAGCTTTATGTCACAAAGGCTTTGCAGCTGTGCTTGCTTCTCTTGGACTTTGCTCCTGTGAGTACTGCAACGGGAAAGTTTCCAGGGCAACTGATCTGAGGTGGAAAGATGGAGAAGGAAGAGGAGCCATCTCTTATGTATTCATTGAGTACATGTCTAATGGTGGCACCTCCTGAGGTGTTTATCCAACCAGTCCTTAGGACATGGCTGCTTCTTCACCATGTGAGCATTTGAGGTTTACAGTTTCCTTCCTACTGCAGTAACTTAATTTTCCCTTCCAGCTTCTCTCCCTTTCTCAAGCATTTGCTTAACCAATGTAATGCAGAAAAGGGAAAAAAATCTCAAAATTAAGCCAGAAGCACCTGAATAACACTGGATCAGTTGCTGGTGAAGATGCTGCCCAACAGCCCAGGCAGCAGCTTTGTGGGGTTTCTTGAACCTGAACCAATCTTTCTGCAGGTTTTGGTGCTGTTACAGCTGGGCCATGTTCTAATAACTGTTCTTTAGGTGCCTAAAATGCTCTTGGAGTATCTGGCTTCAAAGTCACTTAAGCGGTTTTGGAGATGTTCCTCTCTCTGCTTCTCAGACTTACTTTGGCTGCATGATTAACCTGTGGTAGTGATTTCATTCACAACCAGAAGCTAGTCTTTCCTTTGATATTTTTTGGGAGAAGAAAGTTTATAAGGTTATAAGTTTATAAAATGTTTTTGACCTTGTGAGTTTTATTTTTTCTTAATTTTTAAAAATTTCTTTTAAATTTATCTTCCTCTTTTTTGTGCTGAAGAAGGAAATCTCATTTCAAGCATTACAGAAGCCTTGTTAACCACCCCCCCACCCCACCCCTCCCCGCAATAAACTCACAGTTGGTGACTTACAGATACGAATGTAGAAATTATGGCACTTTCCCATTGAACTTTTCTTCCCCTGCTGAGTGTGAGCCCCTAAACTGGGGACCTAACCGTGGGAACATCCGGGAAAACACCTGGAAGTGGAGTAGAGCCCTAGGATTGACCATTTTTAGTCCTAACATTAGGAATAAGCTGCTCTGCCCAGGCAGAAGCCCTTTGGTCAGCAGCAGCAGGTCTTGGTGGGATGCTGAGCCAGGCAGGGCTCCCGCCCAGATCTTTGTATAAAAAGCGGGTGGTTAGACCACAGGGGAGGATGGGGAAACTGTACAGTTAGGTTCTCCTTAGCCCAAGGAGGGTGACTCAAAGTTCAGGCCAGGTGTCCTCTCATTTTCCTTTGGCAATCTTCTACCCTTGCTGGTTCAGGAACCCAAGTTCAGCCCCAGGAGGAGAAAATGCCCTTATCGTTGGAAACGTCATCATTCCTCAGCTCACCTCATCTCTAACTTCGAAATACCTTGCATCCAAGATTAAAAGCTTCTGGTTTGCTGTTAAAAATCAGGCATGTTGTCTTGGTTTCTTCCCTTCCTCTTCACTAGCAATTTGGAGGGCCCTGAGGTTGTCCATCAGGAGTTTGAGGTTTTTATTAAACTGTATGTTAAATGTATGCCTTAAGTTGAAACAAGAGAGGTCCCAGGTGGGTATGAGGAGAAACTTTTCTACCTTGAGGAGGAAGGAGGGCAGCAGGTCAAATGGCGAAGTTGTGACCAGATAAAGCCACGAGCAACCTGGTCTGACCCCAGAGTTGGCCCTGCTTGAGCAGGAGGTTGGGCTGGAGACCTGTGAGGTCCTTTCCAATCCCTGTTCTCTAGGGTCTTGTATGTTACAGTGCAAAGTAAATGAAGCTTTTTTAAATTATTATTAAAATTTTTTATTCTTCAATATTACTGTGAAGCAGCAGAAAGCACTTGCACCTTCCTCAAAGACAGCTTTCTCTGGATTCCCACCTACTCACCAGCTTGGACATCAGCAGTGAGCTTGTGTTTCTTTCAGTGGGCTTCACTGCATAATGGATTTTTATCTGGAATGCTCTACTAAGTATCAAGAAGGCCTTCGACGCCT
>NW_010415049.1:0-954 GCF_000710305.1 Buceros rhinoceros silvestris
GCCCCTGCTGCTGCACGTGCCGTCGGCCATTACAGACCTGCAGATTGTGGTACTGTCGCCTTTGTGCCCACGGTTTAACCCTTGCCGCAACAGATCCCTGATCCTTATACGTAGTTGTTAATATCTTGTTCGGGTTTTGTATATGATATGGTTCTATTGTTATTAAAACCGTTTCAGTTTCCCAAACTTAACTGAGGCCTTGCCCACTCTTTATCTTTCCCTTTTATCTCCTTAACCCCTTTCCTCCTGGAACGGAGAAGGAGCTGATTGGAGAGAGAGTTTGTCCTGTGACTGGCCCTGCCTCAGTGCCAACCAGTGGCACTTCCCCAGGCCATAATGCCATCAAGTGCAATGGAAAACCTAAGTGTCCAGGGAAAAGTATTTAAAGGAGGCTTTCCCTTGAATGGCTGAAGCAGCACAGTGACAAATCCAAAGGAAATCAAAGAATGATTTGGTTGGAATTGTAGGAAACAAGCAAAACCCTCGTGAAAGAGACTCAGGTCAGACCCCACAATGAAGCACTTAGGTTTATTACGTTCTTGCAAGAGCAGGTGTCTAGCTAGTAGGCACACTCTGCCAGAGCAATACATGAAGTTTTATACCCTGTTCCCGGCCACAAACTTCCTCCCTTGTTTCCCCCTTGGCTGGATACTCCAAGAGTTATGGACTAACAGGTAACACTAGATCATGCAACTTCATGCATCCCATGTCTCATTATCACGAGTTTATGCCTCCCGTAGGAGAAAGTAATATTCAACAGCCTATTAAGCAAGCGCAGTGCTGCTCCCAAAGATCCATCCATCTTGAGCAACCCTAGTTTCACAGATTTAAGGTTTTATAATCCCCTATCTAACACTTCCTCTCTTTAATTGCTCTTTGGTTTCTTTCTTGTCTTGCAAGAAAACCTCCTCTTTACCTTATAAGGTTCTTATCATACAAGAACAATATTCCTTG
>NW_010415050.1:0-201 GCF_000710305.1 Buceros rhinoceros silvestris
GGGGAGCAGCCATTGGTCACTTGGGTGCCCGCAGGTGACTCGGGACAGGCAGCAGCATGCTGGGACCATCGCGTGGGCCGGGCATGTCTGTCTCCTCTTGGGGGATTGGCCTCGCTGGGGACAGGGTGGGGACCGACCCTGGCCAGCTTGACCCGCTGTCCCCTCTCCCCGCAGCGAACATCGGGTGGAGCTCTCCACTCT
>NW_010415051.1:0-355 GCF_000710305.1 Buceros rhinoceros silvestris
GGTGGCCTCAGGTGCCACAGCCATGGGTGCTGGCCATGGGAGCCAGTCCCAGGTGCCCTGGCCATGGGTGGTGGCCCCAGGTGTCAAGGATGTCTAGGTGATGGCTGTGGCAGGTGGGCCTGGGGGGTGCGGCGGGGGGGACGGGAGGACAGCCCCAGGTGCTGTGACCGTGAGTTCCATAGCCAAAGCTGGACCTGGGCGCCACGTCTGTGAGTGCTGGCCGTGGGAGACAGGCCTGGGTGTGCAGCCGTGCCTGTGGCCGCAGTTTCTGCAGCAGCTGGATGGACTCGTGGGAGAGGAAGTCATGCCACTCGATGTGCCCCTTCTTGTCGGGGTCCAGGGCAGAGAACTGCAG
>NW_010415051.1:568-988 GCF_000710305.1 Buceros rhinoceros silvestris
GGTGCTTGTAGTGCAGGAAGTCGTCCAGGGTCAGGCAGGTCTCTGGGGGGACAGATTGGCCGTGAGGTGCCTGGGGAGGAGGAACCCACCTCCCCCAACCACCTCCCTCAACTGATGGGACCCACCATGGGCAGACCCTCACCTGGAATGATCTTGCAGTGCTGCAGGGTCTCCATCAGGCTGTACATCTCCTCCTCCGTCAGCAGGAGATTGAGGTTGTCCTGGGTTGGGGGGCAGAGAGGAGCCATGGGGCAAAGGCACTGGGTGGGGGGAGCACTGCTGTGCTGCAGCACCAGGACCCCTGGAAGGTGTGTGGGTGTGCGCACGCAGAGAGGGGTGGTGTGATGTGTCACCCAGGGGTGCTGCAGTGGGTTGGCTCCACCCTCCAGGGCGTTGGGTGCCGTTCCAGCTCTGCCACAC
>NW_010415051.1:1774-2146 GCF_000710305.1 Buceros rhinoceros silvestris
ACAGATGTGTGGATGGATGTTGGGGTGCAGGTGTTTGGGAGGGTGGGATTGCATGGGGCTGGTGGCGGGAATGGGTGGGTGGTGGAGAGAGGAGGGCGGGTGAGTTTGTGGGGATGAATGGAGGGTGTATGGGCCTGCCTGTAGTGCTGATGGGGTTGTGAGGTTGTAGGTTCTGTGGGGTGCTGTGCTGTAGGTGTGGGTGGCCGGTCTGTGGGGTTGTAGATTGGCTGGTCTGGCAGGTTGTAGTGTGGGTGGAAATGCTGGTCTGTGGGTTGGCTGATTGTAGGTGTGGACAGATAATATAATACTGTAGGTGGGCTGGGGTATAGGCTTGTTGGGGGGGGGGGGGGGGGGGGTTGGGTCATAGGGGGG
>NW_010415052.1:0-230 GCF_000710305.1 Buceros rhinoceros silvestris
TGAAAAAAAAAAAAAAAAGGAAAATACAAAACCTACTGTTAGCTCGGGAAAGCTTCAGCAGCGGCAAGTTGAGAGAAAAGGGGAAAAATGAGGTTTTGGGAAAAAAGATATTTAGGAGGAAAAGAGGTTTAAGGGGGGAGAGATTTAGGGGGCAAAGGGGAATTTGGGAGGGGAAAACAGAGATTTGGGGGGAAAGGAGATTTAGGGAGAAAAGGGAGATTTAGGGGGGA
>NW_010415053.1:0-224 GCF_000710305.1 Buceros rhinoceros silvestris
GTGGTGGGCGTCACGGGGGCACTGCACATCCTGGCCCGGGACCCCATGAACCGCATGGAGATCTTCCGCCTCAACACCATCCCTCTCTTCGTGCAGGTGAAGGGCTGGGGGACGCGGGGGCTGCACTTTGTCACCTCCCGCCCTGCTGGCAGCGCCCACGCATGTCAGACCGCATCAGGAGTGCGACAGCTCCTCGCTGGCTGTGTCACGTCGCTGCTAATCTC
>NW_010415053.1:456-2646 GCF_000710305.1 Buceros rhinoceros silvestris
GCTGCTGCACTCCAGGAACGAGGGGACGGGTGAGTGCCGCCGCGCTGGGCCCTGTGCCAGGGCACAGCATCGCCGCAGCTCCAGCCACTCCGGGGCTTCTGGTGCTTCAGTGCCACGCGGCACCGGGAGCTGAGGCTGCTGCCCTCCCCCTGCAGCCACCTACGCGGCTGCTGTGCTCTTCCGCATCTCGGAGGACAAGAACCCCGACTACAGGAAGCGCGTCTCCGTGGAACTCACCAACTCCCTCTTCAAGCACGACCCGGCAGCCTGGGAGGCGGTGAGCATCCCGCGGGGCGCGGAGACAGCCCCGTTCCCTGGGGAAACCGGGGACGCCTGGGATGGCCCCGTTCTGCCTCCGACCAGAGCTCAGACAGGAGCAACCAGCAATCGAGGGGGAGGCTGGGGGTGGCTTCAGCTCTCCAGCAGCCCTGGGTCATGGAACCCACTACCCAGGATGGGGCTGGGCACCACGTAGCCCCTGGGCATCGTGCACACATGAGCACGAGTCCTCTCTTCAGTTGTGTCACCTTCTTTTGTAGGCTCAAAGCATGATCCCCATCAACGAGCCCTACTCAGATGGTGAGTACGACGCTTGGGGCGGGTGGGTGGCCTTCGTGTCCTTTGCAGCACCATGTGCCACGTGCTGCCGCAGGCGGGAGGGAGCAGGAGGAGGGTGGCTGAGGTCTGGAGAAGGCTCCTCGCTGGTGGGAGCTGAGGTTGACACGTCCCTCCCCTGCAGAGCTGGACCCCGGCTACCGCCCCATGTACTCGGGTGACATCCCCCTGGACCCCATCGACATGCACATGGACATGGACGGTGACTACCCCATGGACGCCTACAGCGACGGCGTCCGAGCGCCCTTCGCTGAGCATATGCTCGCCTAACCCACCCCGCAGCCCCCGCACCAGGTAGTGGCTGGCAAGCACCCGGGGTGCGGGCGCCTGCAGAGGGTGCACCGTGGGTGGCAGGGGAGGAGGCGGGGCTGGCTGCTGCCGCGAGGCCCCTGGTGCTGCCCGGGTTGGCCTCCCCATCACCCTGTGTCTCGGGGCGGGGGGACCCTGGGCTCTGGTCCCCTCCAAAATCCCCCCTCGGTCACCTAACGGGAGCTGCCTCCCGCCGCGCAGGTATTTTCTCCGTACAGAAGAGGGTGGCCCCGGAGCTGCGCATTCGCAAGGACTTGGGAGACAGAAGTGCCTGAGAAGACAAACTTTTCCATTCCCACGAGAGGTTTTATTTTTCGATTTTTTTTTTTTTTGATTCGCTGTGGGTCTGTGGAGAAGGTCCTTCCTCCTGGGACTGCTTCAAGCACCTACTGCCGCATCCAGCATCCAAGATACTGTTTCTGAAGCTTTAAAACACACAAACCCTGCACCATTAGCGACCTTTCATTGGCAAAATAGTCTTTTCTATGAATATATATTTCTTTTTTATTTTTAATATGGTGCCAACGGCTTTTGCCGTCTTTAAGTTTGTGCTTTCTATAACTTCCCCACCCTTTGTTCTGCGTGTTAGTGTTCGAGGAAAGGGATCGAACACGGGAAGACCCTTTGCTTTCGGCGAACTCTGACTCTATTAGGCCAATCTGGAGTTTGCAGAAAACAAAGGGGGCCGTGTCCCAGGACCTTCATTTTAGCCATCGGGGTGTCTGCGGTTTAAATCTTTCCCATCAGCCATTGGGGAGCTGACCTTGTGTACCTGCCTATCCTGCCAGTAGCCATAGAGGAGTGACTCCGCGTTAGGAACCGTGTCCCTGTACCGATCTCTGTTGCACATTTTAACCCGTTTCCCTTCTTTTTGGTGAGTGGTGTGTTTCCGTCCCCTGCTCCCTTATCTAACACATTTTTTAAAGAGGCTCTAGACGGTGGTTTAAGGCTTCCACCAGAAAGGGATGGACATTACCAGAGTGTGGCTCAGAAAGGGAAGACTTTATTATTTCTGTAAGTTGTTTTTGTATAGACCAAAGCAAACAATAAACCAACCCCCCAGCCCTGTGTTGCCCTGAGCCTCTTCTGTTGGCTGGGGAAGGTCCAGGCAGGGGCCAAACTTGCCCCGTGCCCTGCACCTGCTTTTCCTGGCCAGGGGCTCAGGTGGTGGCCGGTGGGGGGGACAAGCAGGTTGGGCCCCACCCTGTGCCTCGGGGATGATGCTGGGCAGGGCACAGGCCACCCGGCAGCAGCTCCCGCCCGCAC
>NW_010415053.1:3152-3970 GCF_000710305.1 Buceros rhinoceros silvestris
CTCGCTGCCTCCTGCCGCGGCCCGGCGTTGCAGCGGGAACAGATGGCAGAGGAAACGTTCTCAGCCGAAACGTTCCCTTCGACAGCTGCGCCCGGGAGGGCGATGGGGAAGCGGTGCTGGGAGGGATCGTGCTGGGAGGTGGAAACTGTCGCTTCACAAAGTTACCCACCAACTTCAGGGCTGCCCATCTGCTCAATGGTCTCCTCAGCATGGGGACAGGGACAGGCACTGCTGGCAGCCCCGGACTTTCTCATGGGACCTTTTTGGGCAGGGTGGTGCCTGCAGCAGCTCCGTGCAAGGCTGCGGGCAGGGCCTGGGCTGTGGGTTTGCCTGCTGGGGTGAATGTGTCTGGGATGGAAGGGGGAAACCCAGGTGGCCCCAGGACACCCACATCCTCATCCCTGGCAGGTGCCTGCCTCTGCCCCGTACATCCATCCCACCGCCCATGGGGCCCGGGCTGCTGCAGAGCACAGCAGGACGTGAAGTCTGAGGTGCTCTGGTAGGTCCCAGTAGTAGCCTGGGCTGGGGACAAAGGCAGCAGGAGCCGGCCTGAGAAGCAGTGCTGGCTCCAGCATTGTCCCCCCCGGCCCAGGGGAACATCCTGTGCTGAGCTCAGCGCCACGGCCATGGCCAAGCCCCGGTGCAGGGATGCAGCCATGCTTCCTGCTGTGGCCTCTGCCAGGACCGGGACAAACAAAACAACAGCTGCTTCCTGGGCAGAGCCGAGCGCGCTTCCGGAGGGCAGCAGAGCCGGGCGGCTGGTGGGACGCAGCTGGGGGCCAGGCAGCTCCCTGCCTGCTGCCGCCACCGCCCGAACA
>NW_010415054.1:0-305 GCF_000710305.1 Buceros rhinoceros silvestris
GAGGCCACCGGGCCCGAGGGTTTCTGCAAGGTCAGGGATCGCAGCGGGGCGTGTGGCCCCTCACAGTGTAGCCCGGGCAGGATCGCGACTCAGAGCTGTTGGAGGAGCCTCCTGCCCCGTCCTGTCCCCTCGGACGAGGGGCCCAGAGTATCTTCCACTGTCCTTGGCCAAACTCTCCCTCTTCCCTCCCCTTGCTCCCCGAGTGGGACAGCCGCTTTGCCCGCCCGGCTGCTGGGGGAGCAGCTCTGCCTGAGGATGAATCGCTGCTGGCTCAGGAGGTGTCACCTCTTCGTCAGGCCTCGCAG
>NW_010415054.1:589-823 GCF_000710305.1 Buceros rhinoceros silvestris
CCGTCCCTGGGGTGCCCACCCCCTGCGTGGCTGCGGCAGGGACGGGTACATCTGCCCAGACACCCTCGTGTCACCTGCAGGGACAAAGGCTGGCGCGGAGCTGCCTCATGCCTCAGAGAAGGGCTCTGGCCTGGGATCCTCTCTCCACGCTCAGCATCGGGGATGCGGAGGGTCCCAGGCTGAGCAGGGGACTCTGTGAACGCGGAGCTGCAGGTTGTGAGTGCTGGAGGAGCC
>NW_010415055.1:0-3268 GCF_000710305.1 Buceros rhinoceros silvestris
CTCCCCGACCTGAGGAGGAGGCAGGTTTTCGTGGCCTCACCGCCCTCGTGCTGCACCACCTCTCTCAAACTCCTGAAGCCGCAGCAGACGTGGCACCACCCTGCCCCACAGCTGCTGCCTGCCCCGGCTCCTCAGGTCTTTTCTGACCGGCTTAGATTTATCACCAGGGACTGAAATGCTAAAAGTCAAAACAATACGCGCACTCCTTCGAGTCGCTTTCTGTAAGGGGTGAGTAGAGTAAAAAGAAGTATGGTGGTTACAGGTGGTTACAGAACCCAGCACTCATCACACTTGTGCTGTCGCTGGACTCGGAGACGTCACACCCTGCAAAACTCCAGAAAAACATTGGGGCCTGGGCCCTTTTCCTTCCTAAAACCTGAAACCCGTAGTTCCTCAGTTTTACTGTACACGTTACACTGGACTGTAAACATCACAGGTATGTAAGAAGTAGGCTGGGACATATGTTAAGTTCATCCCAGTTAAAAATAGTTCTTCCTTACTAGTGCATTCATGCGTGTAAAAATCATTTTAAGGACGCAGCTTTGCTAGAACCCTGCGTCTACAGTGTCAGAATCTTCAGTGCCAGAAAGAACAATGCAAATATCGAGGTGTTCTGTACCTTTGTTACCTTTTATCTTGGGAAGTTACTGATAGTGTTGTATCTTCATAGTTCAACAGGACCTTGAGAAAAAGCTTGCGAGTTTTTTTAAACTAAACCTGTACATTCATTTTGAAAGCTGAAGTGACAGTTACAGAGACTATTCTTTTCTCTTTAAATTTGTTGTGACTGATAACACCCTCCACCCCCAAATTTCCAGAGTGTACTTTAAATAAGTCAAAATTTAGCTCCTACATATTGAACCTGGACAGATAACTGAGTTTTCAAACCGGAAATAATAATTCATCTTCCTTGTAATTCATCTGTCATACCATAGCCAAAAATTTCCAGTGTGAGTACCATAACTTTCTGTGGCTCTAACATTTTTAAATTTTCCTTGGTAAGGAATTTGTTAGATAAAACACCTTTAGGAAAATAAGTGAATTAAAGTGATTTCCATCTCGGGTGACTTATTTTAGTAGCTTGAAATGAAGTCAGTATAGTACCTGTTCTTTTAATAACTGAAGCTACTGCCACCATCCCATGAAGACAACTCAGCAGCTAGCTCTAACCGTCACCAAGCAGTTGTGTTGGTGAAGGGGCTTCAGTAGATTTTAGCATATTTAGATGATTTTATAACTTTCTGGGTAAAATTTGTAGCTCGCTAGGCTTGTAACCTGTCAGCTTTGGAAAAGTGGTGCAACTTTGTAAAAGCGGCATGAAACAGATAAAAGCTGAGGCACAAGAGCAGGGCGAGGTAACAAGAGCAGGGCAAGGCACGAGAACTGGTTCAAACTGATAAGGAGAATAAGGGGTCCCAGCAGGCTGATGGTTTATCACCAGTCCCACTCACCACTGCACGAGCGACGGACCCGAGGTCAAAAGTCCAGACCTGATGAAGACTCTTAAAGACTCTTACTTCCTCCCCACAACCACCAAGAGACGACCACCAGAGTGCACTACACATGCGCCAGGGGGAGGAGACCTCATTACCATAGGACGCGGGACAGGTTGTGCACATGCACGAGGCGATAAGGAAACCTTTTGAATACGGATGCTTTGCTGCTTTAAATACGGGTCGTTCACTGCCGATGGGGTGCGAGCGTGTTATGGGAAACCCCTTCCCGGCCGCGCCTTCAGCTGAATAAAGCGTACCTGCTTTACAACCTACCCAGGTTGTAAAGTTTGATTCCGTGCATCAGTGTTACTTAAAAATATACTTAAAGGATAAGCTAGAACATCTCTTAAAGGGAGGTGTGAAGAAAGCGGTTATAATGCAAAAGAAAGAGCCTTTTGGCACTCACCCAGAGCACAGGCTAGATCCAGTTACTCAAACGCAGTTTCTCAGTTTGAGGTAGGAATGACTTTATCGGAACTGCTGGGAATTTAAGGAGTACTTAACAATGGAGAAAAATATTTGTTGGTCACAGGATCAAAAAAACCCCTGAGATGGTGGTAAATACCCTCAGCTCACTGGAGAATACCTTACCCTAAAACAATTCTGGACGCCTGCTGTCACTGTACAGAGCTAGAATAATAAATGACAATTTAAATTCAATGTGTTTTATAACCAGCTTACTGAAAAATACCCAATGCTAAGGAATTCAAAGAGTAAGAACAACTTCTCTCACAAAACTAACTACAGCCCAGTAATTAAGCTTTTTGCTGCTTCTGTTTGTGGACTTAGCAATAGTAAGTCTATACCAGCAAGTTACCAGAAACAACGGTTGTGAGTAGCAGTTGAGTTGTGTAATCCGTATGTTGGATGAAGGTTATACACATGATCTTTTGTATGTTGTCTTTGTACTGCGTTTCTCATCGAGTTTGCTTTTTAAGTTATCCTTCTCCTGGTGCATGTTTGCCCAGCACCCTAAACCGTGATTGTTCCCAGAAAGCCTGTCGCAGTTTGAAAAGGAAAACCAAAATGTTTCTGTGACTTACGTGTCTCAAAGAAGACAAATACAGCCTCAGAGGAGATATTTTGTCTCTCTCTGGGAGCGAAATAAAAGAGTTGAAAAGGTTCGGGCTTATGGGACTATGGGGCTTACTCCGGTTGAGGAAAAGAAAAACCGATAAAACAGGTTTTGGATTAAGGGAGTGAAACAAAATTGATTTAATTCACAAAGCAATTAGAACCATAAATGAATCACTTAAATTTAAATAGGACAGAGATGGAAAAAGAGAGAGAGAGAGAAGAGAGAGATATGAATAAATACATAAATAGGTATATACATACAGACAGAGATTTCTCCCCTTCATCCCACATCCCCGTTTTAACAAACAAAGCCCACCACAGGGTCACCGCCGTTGGGGGTGGGGTGGACAGGTAAGGGATAGACCGAATGGGAGCTGCAGTTCTTTTAACCTCATAGATTGCAGTTCAAGAGTGAACTCTTCCGGGCAAACTTCCGTGCAGTCTTTCTCGCCCTCGCTGGAGACAGTCCACTCTTCTCCTGTGTGTGGGGGAGGGTGTGTGCATGTGTGCGTCCCTCGGGTGACGCAGCTCCAGCGCTGCATTTGTCTGGCTGCACAGTTTAACATCACCGGGCATCCAGGGGATGCTCTGGGTCTGTTTTCACATGGACCCCTTTCCTCTCGTCCCTCACCGGTGGTAAATCTCAGTACAGGGTGGGGGCAGCTCCACGTTCCTGCCTCCATCTTCCACCCCCG
>NW_010415056.1:0-388 GCF_000710305.1 Buceros rhinoceros silvestris
CTCCGTGCGCTGCCGCTGTCTCCGTTCTGGTGTGGGGGGGTGGATCCCTGTATCCCCCACTCCCAACCCCAGGGGTCTCCCCGGTTCTTTCTGCCCGAGGCTCCACGTAGGGCAGTGCTCCAGCCCATCTTTAGCCCCTTCTCCTGCCCCCAACTGTCTCCTCTTCGCCTTGCTGCAAGGCTCGTTGCTGCTCAGGGTCCCGTTTAACATCGCTCTTCCAGGTCACTTGATGGAGGGGGCTCCCAGTCAGCCTCTGGTCTGGGATGTGCGTCCTCCGGAGCCCCCAGCGCCTCAGGAGGTCTGCGTGTCCTTCTGACCATCGTAGTCCTAAAAGCTGGATCTCCTGGGCAGGTCCCTTCACTTCGTTTGGTGGCAGAACCAGCCTTCA
>NW_010415056.1:583-863 GCF_000710305.1 Buceros rhinoceros silvestris
GCTGTGTGACAGTGATGACGCCATCGATGTTCAGGAGACGTTCAGGAGCTCCACCCTTCCCAGTCCAGCCTGGGTCCGTCCATGGCATATGGTGGGGCTCCGTTTCCACCCTGGGGCGGTCGATTTGGGTGCACTGGGCCCCTCTCCGGGTGAAGGTCCACTCTGGTGCTGGAGGAGCAGAGGAGGACGCCTTGGTGGCACCAGCTGGGACGTCCCTCTCGGCTGCCTTCGACTCCAGTTCGTGCTGGAGTTCTACCATGCCGCTCCTCGGTGGTGTGGC
>NW_010415057.1:0-7379 GCF_000710305.1 Buceros rhinoceros silvestris
ATTTGGGATACACCTGTGCAGAGCAATTTTGTGGCTCCATTAGCTTGTGCATGTGACAGGCACATAGCAGGTGACGAGAGATTCCAGACCTCATTGGGCTGGGGGTGGAAGAAGGTGGAATAGGGAACATTCTTCTTGTTAAAAGTGACAGGTTGTTTAACAGTAGGCTGTGTTGCACTTCACCTATAGAAACATCTTTATTTATATCGAACCCTGTGTATTCCGAGTGCTAATGTTTCAGCTTGAAAGGTAGGGGGAACGTCAGTGGTAGAATGTAGATTGGGGAAAAGGAATGGGAGTGGTTTTTTTTTTACAATTATTTATACAAATACAGTTGTTCTTTTTTCTCAAATCCATAGTTCCTGAGAAATGACACATTGTCTTGGGTTAGCTTTCCCAGCTCCAGTGAAAATGTTGAGAGAATACAGAGAAATTACTCCATTTGCGTAATGGGTATAGTAGCTGTAAGATGCAGCACTAATACTCAAGAACCGAGTTTTATCAGATCAGCTAGATCAAAATCAAGCTAGATTTGTTGTTTTCTTAGATATTTATATGCCTTTTAAATCAGCTGTGATGGGTGGACCTTGACTGGACACCAGGTGCTCTATCACTCCTTCTTAGCTGGACAGGGGAGAGAAAATAAAACAAAAGGCTCATGGGTTGAGATAAGGACAAGGAGAGATAATTCACCAGTTACTGTCATGGGCAGAGCAGACCTGACCTGGGGAAATTAGTTTAATTTATTACCAATTAAATCAGAGTAGGATAATGACAGATAAACCCAGATCTTAAAAACACCTTCCTCCCATCCCTCCCTTCTCCTCAGGCTTAACTTTACTTTTGATTTTCTCTACTTTCTCTCTACCGCAATGGCACAGGGCAATGGGGGTTGAGGTCAGTTCATCGTATGTTGACTCTGACGCTCCTTCCTCCTCAGGAAGAGGATTTCTCACACTCTTCTGCTCCAGCCTGGGGTCCTTCTCATAGGAGACAGTCCTCCACAAACTTCTTCAACATGACTCCTTCCCATGGGCTGCAGTTCTTCATGAACTGTTCCAGTGTGGGTCCCTTTCACAGGATGCAATGCTTCAGGAGCAAACTGCTCCAGCATGGGTCCCCTATGGGGTCACAAGTCTTGCTAGCAAACCTGCTCCAGCATGGGCTCCTCTCTCTGTGGGACCACAGTTCTTCTAGGAGCCTGTTCTAGCACAGGCTTCCCACAGGGTTGCAGCCTCCTTGAGGCATCCGCCTGCCCTGGTGTGGGGGGACCTCCATGGGCTACAGGTGGATACCTGCTCTACTCCTGCAGGGGGACAGTCTGCCTCACGGTGGTTTTCATCATGGGCTGCAGGGGAATCTCTGTTCTGGCAGCTGGCTCACTGACCTTGGTGTCTGCAGAGCTGTTTCTCTCACATATTCTCCCTTCTCTCTGGCTGCTGTTTTCGCAGTGGTTTTTCTCCCATTCTGAAATACATTATCACAGAGGCACTACCACCATCTCCAGTGGGCTTGGCCTTGGCCAGCAGCGGGTCCATCTTGGAGCTGGCTGGCATTGGCTCTGTCAGACATAGGGGAAGCTTCTAGCAGCTTCTCATAGAAGTCACCCCCTGCTATCAAAACCTTGCCACGCAAACCCAGTGCATTCCACCCCTTGCCCCTGTGAATCATGTATTTAAGAATTCTCATTAAAATCCACGTTTATCACACGATCTTCACAAAGTTCAGTCACATCAATAAAAAAATAATTACCCATGCTGAAATCAAAATAACAGTATCACAGCAGTGCATGAAAGAGGATGATTTACACACACAATCCACCTCTGGATATTCTGTACAGTTAGAAAAACAGAAATTCCCCACAACTATTGCTCTCTCTAATATTGTTCAGTCCATGTTTTGCCCATTCCCTCTGTTGTTCTGTTGGCCGGGTGATAGAAAAATATGTAGAAATTCAAGACTAGTAGTTTATCTCAAGTTATGTTACCATCTGCTGGACCTTATAATAAAAATTAAGGGGAGAGCAAAACCAGTCAGCAGTGGAACACATTTGATAGCCTGCACCCACCCTTCCTGTTCAGACAGTGACTCTGTGTGTGTGTGTGTGTGTGTGTGTGTGTGTGTGTGTTAAAGAAATTATAACAATAGACAAGGGGGAACTCAGCTTGCTATTGGAATAACTTAGTATTTACTGGATTTGCCATGATACACAAAGGTCAAGAAGCATGAGATAACGAACTATGTTTTGGATTACATTTCACGAATACCTGACTCAAGGTTCTTAGTTTCTACAGAAATGACAGCTCTTTGGAATATAAAGTGATTCAACTTTCTGGTATTACTACTGATGAATACCATTTTGCAAATGTGAACAGTGTTCTGTTTAGTTGCCAAGAACTGATTACTACAACTTTGTGCTACCATTTGAATAATTATGCCCTGAGTGGAAAAATCTGACAACGCTACATTTAAAGTTATGTGGTCCATATTTATTTTAGATATGACTGTTTTAATACTTGTCGTAAAAATCACTTGTATTCATATATACTTGAATATTCTTCTGCTGCTTAGTTCAGCACTTCATGGGTGGTTTGAATCTGGTTGCACCGGTGCCCAGTTTTTTATATGAAACCTTTCAGAAAATCTTGCATGAGTAGTAAACCATAAGATACTTCTTGTCTGCTCTTGCACAGCAGAAGTCAGTAAAACAGAGTGGAAAATGTTTGGAAAATATTCCTGGACTTTTAGTAACTTAGATCAGTGATACCTTGAGTAATAGATGGAGTAACTTCAGAAAACATTCGTACCTTCATGCAAAACACAGCTTTGTTAGTTGGTCTGTAAAATGCACATTTACGAAGTATCCAATACGTCAAATGTTTTGCCTGCTGATTACCATGTAGGCTTCTGTGTCACAAACAGAGAATTGATTTTTGAGTAATAGTTCCAGTCGAGATTAAATTCTTCAGACTTGCATATTTATGCATGAATACCAGTAGCACAGAAATTTACTTTATTTTGATTTTAGCCTGTGCTTCCATTGGTTGTCTGTTTTCCTAGCTCTTCTCGGAACAGTTGTTGCCCTTTTTTCCTTTCCTTTCTTACTTGCAGTCTCTGTTCTTTCTGTCTTTTCACTGGTTCTTTCTTTTTTCTCTTTCTGTTTTTGTTTAATTTGCACATCTGCATAACTTTGACTTTTTCTTTATGTTTGGTACAAGAAGATATATATACTTGTTAAGGTTGAAGTGCCATCTAGAATGGTGTCAAGCGATAGGACCGCTATTACTGGAAAGACTAATACGCTTTTCATGCCGTGGTAGTTTACTTGGCTTTTTGCTGTGGTATATAAGCAGCATTTAAACCGAAAATGTTAAAGATTGTGCCTTTCATTTCTAGCCATTTTTATGGAATAGTCTATTTCGTTGCTTACCTTAGCCCTCCAATTTGGTTCAGCAAATGATTCCATATCTGTGTTTATAGAGACTTTTTCACTTTCTATTTCATACTCTCTATGAGACTGATTTTTCAGAGGTGATAATGACAACGCATTGTGCATTCATGGCATTTAGGCACTTCAGATCCCTGATTTGTGAAGTAGTTTATGTACCACTTACTTGTATGTAGTGTTTTTTTTTGGTCAGTATTTTTTTTCCCGTAATATTTTTCATGATGCAACTAGCTATGGTTTCTTATAAGGTAATTTCCAACACCAGTTTCTGTAATATTCTGTAAAATGAATTTACAGTGAGTCCATCTTGCAGCTAAAAGTGGATATAAGCATCTTGTGAACTTCTCTTGTCTGCTCTGACGGTTGACAGGGAGCTTGCTTTATTTTAGTGTGAGGTTCCTCCGCATCTTTCTTAAAGAGACTTTGAGATGGTAGGAGTTTGAGAATCTCTAAGGCAGCAAATGACTTGTGCTGTTTTACATTTCCTCAGAGCTACTTGCTTCCAGGGGTCTCCAGTAAACGCTTACATAACCTCTGTTTGTCAAAACTGTAGACCTAGACCGAAAGAGATCCAGTGGGATAAATTTGTCTTTTTTAGGAGGGTTGTTAAAATAATAGAATGAGAAAAGATACACTTAAGAGAGGATGCAGTTTAGGTATAAAACATAGAGAAATAAATGGGGAGAGGTGGCTTGGCATTCTGTGAGCAGGAGTGTTCTTATCAACACGTGTCTGGAAACAAAGTCCAGGGTTTTTTTTTTTGTTTGGGTTTTTTTTTTTGCATATATAGTAATACTTAGCTCAGTAACAATAGATTTTTTGGCTGATAACTTAAACAAATTTGTATCTCCCTTTTTTATTCTTGTTGTAAATTCCAGCTTTCGTTTTGTAAAGTCGTGCTTGCTGAGCATTGGCAATTTCTAAGTTCCAAAGTCTGTGACAAAAGAGGAACCAAATTTAGCAGGTAGATATTCTAGGGTGTAATTTTCAGCAGAACTTTGCTTTTGAAACGAAACATTCTTATATCTGCCTTTCTGTGACTAGGGAGTTCTACAGCATATGCATCAAGATCTTTTCTCTTATTAAAATGCCAGCGTATGTTATTATTTCATTCAGTCTTCTATGATGTTTGTATCAGGTGTACAAAATAGGAAATATGGTGAATGCTATGCAGTATTTTCTACCACTATGATTGTTCTAAAAGCTTTAATATACCCTTCTGTTTCATAGTAAACTCTAAAGTAATATCTTCAGTAGATCTAGGTTCTCTGCAGTCCTAAATTACCTCAGCCACAATGGCGTGTTAGCAAGCCTTTGTGAAGACCCAGGAATAGATCATACATGTTCAGCTTCCATTTAGAAGGATATGAAGGAGTTAGGTTGCTGGAATCAGTTCAAAATATATGAAATTGCCTGATTTTCAGCCATCTTCCATATTGGGAAAGAAACCTGTGTCATGACGCAGTTGAGATTTTTTTTTGTATATATGCATTTATGCCTAGGTAACTTTTCGGTGGGCTAGACACCTTCAAGTGAACTTGATTGAACAGTCACAAGCTCAGAAGTGCTAAAGCTCCTTAGGTTGAAAGAAAAAACAGCCATGTAGAGGAAAGAAGGAGAAAACTAGCACGTACTTTCTTTTTGCATGCCCTTTCCCCTTGGAAAAAAAAAGCTACAGTATGAGCTGACTTATTTCTAGTTACAGAAGATCTGGGTGTAATTAAAATATGAATGTCCCAAGAATAGAAGATATATTGCTCAGAGCACACATGTTAATTGACACTAAAATAGATATACAAAAAAAGTATTTATTTAGGAAACAAGGCTGTGATAGTTGAGCTAATCCTGTGTCTTTCCCTTTGGCAGGCTTTCAACTAGACAACCAAAGCATAGATTTTTCTGAGGAAATGTTTCTGGATTTGTTTTGTTTGTTTCTTCATTTCTTCTTGTTGATTTATTGTAGATCTGTCTCATCGCTTTGGTTTGTCAGATAGTATGAGAGGTCTGAATGACTAACTGCAGCTTCATAAATCCTGGAGCTTTCTTTTAAGGGGTATTTTCTCTTTGATTTGTTTGACTCTCAGCTAGTCTTAACAGAAGGGTACTGGCACCTAACAGTATTTGTATTCCTCCTTCTTCATCCTCTTCTACTTATTGTGTTCTAGCTTCCTAATTTTAAAAAATATAATCTGTACTTTAAAACAGTACCTGACACCATATGGTAGCTCTTCCTAAATAATGTTTTCTATCGTACAAAAGCTGTATGCCTTACGTATTTGCATATAGTATCATATATATACATTAGACATCTATATGAGACAGTTGACTACTTTTTAACTGTGACACTGGACTGAGATATGTCACAGTGGGTATGTTGTGCATTGCATTTGGTATATATTTTTATTTGCATTAGTACTTCCTGTAGACGGCAGCAATAAAAAAATTATTTGAATATATGTAACACAATTAAAAAAACCCAAAAGGTGTTTGTAGAAATGTGTACAGGTACTCACTTTACCCAAGTTCAGCATGTGATTTAGTTAGCTTATGTACAATAACTCCATGAGGAGAAGGTATTTTTTCCAAAAGATTGCTTGGACTGGGAGCCTAATTTGAAGGAATTTAGCTTCTCTGATTTCTCTTCTGGAAGAGCTTATCAGTCTGTTTCTTTTGTCTGGGTAAAGAGCTTGGCTGGTGTGAATAATAGCAACTCTTTCACCCCCTCTACCCCCAAAGCCTTTGAATATCCACAAAACCTGAGCAGTCTGTTCAGTGGTGAAAAAGCAATTAATGAAATTTTAAAATAATTATGAATACCTGATGAGATTTTTTATGCATATTTTCAGGCTTGATCAAAGATATGACTATTAGTTTAGACTTACTTAAAGCTAGCGATTAGAGCAGTGGTCTCCTACCCATGGCTCACAGAGAATATGTTGCTCCCATGTTTTGATTGCATACATGGAAAATTAAAAAATATAAATTGAGACATAACAACAAAAGTTAATTGTGTAGTTTCCCAGCCTTTGCTGGTCGATGAGTGTTACTGATGTCAATCTTTGTGGTATTCCCACTGACTCTATTAATAAACCCCCTTAAATAAAGTTTGTTGATTGTCTATCTTTAAGGGCTAAATAAAGTTAAAATACGTATTATAATGCTAGTACATTGATTCTAAAATATTTATCTTTGCACACAATTGTGGGATTATGTTCAAAATTCAGAAATCTAAATATAAACGGATTAGTGGGTAGATTTTGGGGGAAGAAAGGTGTATGGTAATTTATGCTTTACATACATGGAGAAGAGGAAAATATGACAAAAAACAGCAGCATATGTGTATTGAAGAATGTTTAAAACTAGGGCTGGAAGAAACCTCAAGGGGTCAGTCTGCTCTGCTCCACTGATCTGCTGCAGGATCAACTGTTAATAAGATGCTCTTTGTCTTCTCATCACCTTTTGTTTGTGATTCTTCTATGCAGAACTGCTGGCTGATTATTCTTCTTTGTATATGGGCAAAACCAATCACTTGCACAGAGTTTAAGAGATTGTACTTGTCCTACTGACTGTGTTCTAATTATTTCAGATAATGTCTTCAATTTGTCAGGTTCTTTCTGATTTTAACTTCCCTTCTAACGTGTATGCAGCTCTTCCATCTTCAGGTGAATAGCCAGTTTTAACTACGCTCTCATTTCCATCATAGAATCATAAATGATTTTTTTTTAAACGATTGTAGTTTATGGGCTTTAAATATAAGGTCAAATTCTATACATTGTGGTTAAAATAAAAATCAGTTATATTCACACTTCACTACCTGTAAACTGGGCAATATGATGTTGCAGAATCTAGCTGAGAAATACAATTTATGATAAAGTATCTTTCTGTCTAAATATATTAAAAAACCCAGTAAGTACACATTTATAATATATAT
>NW_010415058.1:0-255 GCF_000710305.1 Buceros rhinoceros silvestris
GGATCTGGTTTGTTCAGGATCTGTTGGTTTATCCAGGATCTGGTTTATTTGGGGTCTGTTGATTTATTTGGGATCTGGTTTATCTGGGATCTCTTGGTTTATCTGGGATCTCTTGGTTTATCCGGGATCCATCAGTCTCTCCAAGATCTGTCAGTTCATTCAGGATCTGGTTTTTCCGGGATCCGTCAGTCCCTCCCATCTCCGCTGGGTCCCGACGTGGGATGCTCCAACATCCACAAGGGCCACCTGGAAACA
>NW_010415059.1:0-2969 GCF_000710305.1 Buceros rhinoceros silvestris
TCTTAATCTTGAAAAATTTCAGTTTGCATTAAGCAGTCAGAAGAGAAAAAGTTAAATCGCTTCAGTAAGGCCTCTGGATACTTCATCTCCCCTGAACTATGGGGAGACTATATCGCAAGGGCCAGAGCAGTGTTTCTAGACACATCCTTCCTCGCACAAGTGTATGTGTCTATACAGACACAGAAGGAAGATTTCTCCTCGTTATCACCTTAATCAATCACCTTAAACTGCAACTACGACACTACGACTATTTGAAAACTCTCAGTTCAGCCAAGATCAAGTTCAAGCTTCTTCCCCAGTCAAGAACTGTTCTTTGTTTGTTATGAACAAATTAACTTTTCTGTCTTCAGGACTCATTAACTTCTCTTCCTTCAGAAACAGAAAATTCCTAATGGTACTGACCTAATATATTTCTTACCTTATTAAACTCACGTGTCTTGTTGAGTGCTGAAAGCTGAATCCTTTCAAGAATCAGCTATTTATTAATAACCTTCTCTATCAGATAAGTAGTTTTCTTTCTTAATCTATTTAATTCCAGCTTTGACTACTGAGGACATTTTTTCTTGTAGTGATAATCCTAGAATAGAGAAACATAGGTAAAGATGAAAAACTGAAATTTATTTCTTGGATCTCATAAATTATTCTATTCTAGTTAGCTCAGCAATTTGAGACAGCTTTTACCTAGGTTGTTTATTACTTCAATAATATAGGAAGCTGTTTCTCACACATTAAAACCTCACTTCTAAGGACAGCATAATGTTAATATACATTAATCTCTAATAATATAAAAAAATTGCAGCTAATATTATTAAATGTATGACAATTTAAAGACCATCTGAAGATCCAAACTCTGTGGCTATTAAGCCCAAATCAAAATACAGAGGTATGTCTAAAAAGGGGGTTTTTAACTAGACTCTTTACACATAGTAGATAACAGATAAAAGTAGCAATACAAAACCAGACCTGTTGAGAAAGGAATAGAATTCAGATAGAAAAGTCAAGTAAAATTTCTTCTCATGCCTATCGATATTTGTTACACTTCAGAATTTTTCTTTGTCCTGTTTTTGCTGGGACAGAATCACAGGTCTGCCGTGGTCTGCAGACCACTGGTAGTTTCGAGTGAGCCAGGGCAGCTCACCTGAGCGGGCTCACAGATGTATCCCAGACCATAAATATCATATTCAGTATAAAGCATCATTTGGTTCTAGAAGGGCTGCTGCTTGGGCTCCTGATGACCCTGCTCCTCTTACTTCTCCTGAGGACTGCTTTCTTGTTTATTGTGACTACTGTCAACATAAACAAATGGACTAGAGTCCTTTTGTGACTACTGTGACATTTCCTGGGTTGCGTATAACTTTGTATATTTTATATTAGTCTCTAACATCAGCTTGACTGTTTCATTAAAAATGTTTTCATCTCATCCTGTGTGTCCTTTTCCTTATTCCCCTACTTGGCTGAGGAGCGGTCATTGGGTGATGGAGCAACTGCTATAGATTAGCCCTGGTTATGGCCTAGTCATAGATACTCTTACAAACAGTTTTGTTCTCTGGTTAAACTAAATTACCAGGGACAAGAACTTGCTACAGTTGCTCCCATCTGCAATGACTCAGTAGATGATGATAATGGACTAACAGCAGCAAAGACTGGAGGATTACAGCTGAAGTTATCATAGATCATGAGGATTTACACTGAAGAAATCAGATTGTCGTCACTGATGATGTAGTGAAAAACAAAATCAAGAAAATCAAAACAAAAAAATAATTAAGGAAGCTTTTTAGAAAGTAAGTTGCTCTTGCAGAGTTTCTCCTAAATAAATCTGATTCTACCACTTTTATCATTTCTACTTATCTGTTGAGCTCAAATTCAACCGATTAAAAACAGCATTAAAAATTAAGCATAAGCAAAGGACAGATGGTTGGGGGCTAAATTCTGGATCATCAGACAGGTTTCAGATATATCTACTTGTTCCATCTGTCATGAAAGAAATTCACACCTTGGTCTGCATTCAGAACTGAAACAAACTTTTAATAAAAAATAAATCCACACGACTATTCACTATTATATATATAGGCACAAACTGAGAAAAAGAAAAAAACCGAAGAAGAGAGGACTTAGATAACCAGAGTTCTGTAGAGTTCTGTCCAAGGTCAGTGCTCTGGGCGGGCAGCCAGTTCGTTGGCAGGCAGCCAAGAGCGAGGTGGGGGCGTGCGGCCTTGCTTCGCCCTGGCCTGGTAGGATCCCTCTCTCGCACCGGGGAAGGGGAGGTGGCAGCCTCCGTGCAGTGAAAAGCAAATCTAACAGCAGAAAATGCTCCCTGCACGAAAAACTGGAAAGGCTCAGTTATCACGCCCGATTCTAGATGAAAACTCACGGCAGTAATTGCTCAAAAGTCCGTAATCGCCAGCGATGTGGGAGTGTAGGCCTCAGGTCTCGGTCTGGGTTCGGCCTAGTTGGTCGGCAGGTCGGGCCTGGTCAGGCCCGCATTTTCCCAAGTTACATTGTTCAGTACTGAAAAGAGTGAATTTGCAAAAAAAAGTAAAAATAATTTTATCCATGTCTCTGAGACGAATAGAAACTAGCAGGAGCTCAGCATTCTGAAAACTTGGGCAGGTGCCTAACTACAAGTATGGGCTTGTTTCTGAAAATCTTAATCACAGGATTTATTCCTCTGCTGTAACATGTAACAGAGTAAATGAGATTATGAAAACCATAAACTATTCCATTTTCACTTGGTTGGACTTTTAGACAGTTAAAATAAAGATAAATGTTCTCCAAGTCAAGCTTCTCATTTTGACATTCTTACTACAAATAATACAAATTGTGTAAGAAGCCCTCACTCACATCTGAGAGAATGGGATTTCATATAAAGATTTGCAAATTTATGATCAGCATTGTTGCTTTGTTTGTATTTGGAATAGTAGTATTTGAAAGATTGGGTTTTTTTAACCAGAGATAAAGATCCTTTCTTT